>NC_081406.1:116777346-117059846 GCF_030272615.1 Cryptomeria japonica
GTTAAGGATAGTCTCAAAATACTCAACTGCTGCCTTGGCAATTAGCTCAGGATTTTCACTTAAGTCCCCTGATACTAATTTGATCTTGTTGATTCTATTTATAGTTCTGCAATGTTTTGTGCTATTATGAAAGAAACTTGTGTTTCTATCACCAACCTCAAGCCAGTGATCCCTAGATTTTTGTTTCCAATAAATTTCTTCACGAGCTAAGATTTCTTCATACCAAGCCAAATTGATTTTTTCCTTTTGATATAGGATGTTATTCATCCCATGCTTGATCACCTCTTCATTGATAATCTCCATCTCCTGCTCAATCTCCATTTTTTGTGAAAAGATATTGCCAAAGTGTTCTTTATTTCAAATTGTTAATTGCTGCTTAATCTTCTAAAGTTTGGTTACTACTTTGAAAGTCTTGGAACCTATGAATTTAGTTTCATCCCCCAATTTTCAATAAGTTGTAATAGATTTTCATCTCTGAGCCACATCTTTTCAAAGCGAAAGGGAGTTTTTGTCAGTTTTAGTGCTTATGCTATTATTAATTGGACTGGGAAATGGTCTGATCTTGAGAGCGGGAGGACAGAGGTTTCAGAAGACTATGTTAGATTTCCACACAGGAAGAATCTATCAAGTTTTTCTGCAATGTTGTAGAAGCCTTGTCTTCTATTATTCCAGGTGAAGGCTTCATTCCTGGTGTTGAGCACTATTTTTGAAAAAAAAATTAAAAAAAAATAACATATGTTTCCATAAGTATGAAGGCTAATGGATATTTCGGCCAGTAAACTGTATCGAGCACTGCAGGAGAAGTTTCATCAAAAGAGCGTTTTCATCGACACAGGGCATATAAAGCATTAAGCAAAGGTATTTCGGCAAAAAGTTACCTTCGATGAACTCAAGAAACTACTCATCGATACTCCAAGTTTTATCGAAAAGGTAAAAGCAAAAAGCGAAAAAGGCAAAAGGTGATTTCGAAGGAATGTCGTTACCGAAGAAACTCAAGAGACATTCATCGAAATGCAAGTTTCATCGATGAACGTGGTGTCGAACAAAAGAAAAGCTGTTTCATCGATAAAAAAGGATATCGATGAAAAGGGGATATCGATGAACACTCATAAGCCTTCACCGAAGAAAGAAACTCATCGAAAGTATGGCATCGATGAAACTCACGAGCAACTTGTCGAAAAAGGGGTCTATCGATGAAAAGGTGATTTCGATGAGTCTTAAAAGTGGCCTCTCGACATGAGCCATTCACCGAAACAGTTGTATCGAAGAAAATGAGCTTTCGATGGAAGGTTTGAACACTCGGCCGAAGACAAGGGTTTCATCGATAACTTGAAACGCGCACACTTTGAGCGAACTGTACTTCCCGCGAAAGAATTAAAGGCCCAACTGAAAAGTGTCACATCTGCAATTAAGTTTAAACACTTGAGTAGCCGTTATGGATGCAGAACATTAACTGTGCACAAGTTGCCCATACAATCATAGTTGAACTGAGTGAATTCTCGCAAGAATCAGATCGATGCTGAGAGATTGGAAGCTGTGAAGAACTTGCAGAGATTTGCAAACGATAACCAGAAGAGTTGAGCATTCTACCAAGTAAGTGTTGTCTCTCTTATTTGCTGTAACTATGGAACCTTCGTCTTCTTCTTCTAAAAAGAGTAGGAAAGGAAAAGAGTTAAACCTTGAAGAGAAGCCCAAAAGACAGAAGAAAGAAGGGAGAGCTCTGACTCAGGACTTATTAGACCAGTGTCCATCGTCTAGTGTAAGGTCCAAAAAGATTAAAAGTGAAGAAGAAGGATTAGAGGACATATTTGAAAATCTAGGAGACATTTGGACTGAGATAAGAGGGCATGAGTTATTTTTGTTTGGTTACAAAAGAAGGGATGCACCTGAACCCATAAGCAATCTATGGAAGAAAAACTTAGGCAAATTAGTAGTTCCAAATGTGTTTGTAGACGTAGAATTAATGAAAGCTCTGGTAGATTGCTACAACCCGAGAACTAAAACCATATGTGATTACAGAGGGAATACATTGGTAGTAATCAACAAGCAGACTATTGATATGGTTTTGATCTAGACTGGGAGGTCGAGGAGAGCATCGATATGAAGAAACTTTCACAGGAATTCTTTGGTTTGGAAAATATCTACAGGACTTGGAGGCTACCTGTTCACAGGCCAAAAGTGGGTGGGTCATTTGTTCAGTTTGGCAAAGGTGACAAGGTGCCATTTGATGTCAACCACTTCCATCCATATTTCAAATATACGTATTATGCTGCAGCCCAAGTACTAGGCCTAGAGGCTCATCCACTCATGGATATTGGGGTTATGGTTCTGTGTGCTGATATTCAATCAAAAGACCCTAGGTCATTTGATTTTGCTACTTATGTTGTGGATGCCTTGAATCATGGGCTGGAAAAATTGAAAGGAGACCTTGTGAATGTTCACTTTTCATTATACTCCATGCTAATGCATATTCTTCTTTATTGTGGACAAGAAATTAACTTCTGGCCAGATGAGTTCAGCATTAGGTCTTATGATAAGAATGGTCTGAAGAAGCCGGTTCAGTTGTGGGTATCAGCATGGGACCAGAGGTTTATGAACAACCAATATTGGCATTTTCAAGAATACTTTGTGAAACCTCTCAGTGCAGCTTTTGGACAACACAGGGATTATACTTTGTCCCCTGAAATCAAGAGGTTCCTCAGGCCAAAGGATTTCTCTCCAGAGTCACAGATTGAACATAATTGGGGTGATTGGTATTGCCATGATAATCACACAAAGATAAGGGTATTTGGATATGAAGGGCAACCCCACATGCTTCCAATTACGGTGCCAAACAGAGTGGCTAGCTTGGAGATTATAAGGCAATTGTCTATTGCCAGTGCTAAACATTTAACTGATTTTGGTAAACAATCTATTGTTCCAGGTTTATTAGTTTTCTCTGATTTCATTGTCAAAAGTTCAAAGAGTTATCATTTATTATAGAATAAATTAAATTACTATGGCATGACTCTGGGTGAGCCTAGGGAGAATTTTGATCCCGAAGGATATATAAGAGCTGCCAGAGCCTCACAGAAACTCAAAGCTGGGATACATATGGCCAAAATGCCAGACGACCTAATTAAGAACCTTGAGCGAGAAGAGGCCAAAGCTTTAAAAGGAAAGAGTGAGTTAGTCTGGGAGGCCTACAAATGGAAAAGGGCAAGGGGAATGATAGATGGAGACCTAATTGGAAATCTCCAAGATCCTCTGGAAGTGGCTAAAAGGCTGCTTCAACATGAAGCTGAAATTATGCACAGAGTTCCTTCACAATTCCTTCACTTCATTAATATTGAGAAGGACAGTCAGCCCCTAGCTCACATGTCACCGAAATCAACCGCCAGTAGTATCCCACCTGATTCTCCTAGAGAGGATTATCCTCCTGGTTTCGAAACAGAAATGAACATGGACACAGGAGAAATCAACATCAAGGATGTTGTTGACATAAGAATGACTGAGCATGAGGACTTTGTTGCTGATGATGGATTCGCCTCTTCTAGGGAATTCCTTTCATTTTTATACCAATACAAAGGGGCTCATGTCAAACGAAGCATGGCTGGAAAACCAGAGGACGAACAGATGAAAAGATTACAGGATGAAATTGATATCCTCATGAAAGACATGACTCCTGAAAAGGGGAGTAAATTATTAAAAGAGGCAGGTGTGATCATCTTCTCTGGTTGGGACATTAACTCAGCACTCTTATTTGATGGCTTTTTAAAAAAACAAGATTTGAATCAACAGGTGTTGCCCCAGGAGGTAGATAAACTGTTCCTAGGCTCTGGATATGATCCAGACAAAAAAGCTCTCCTACAGTGGGCACTATATCCAAAGGGGAAGAGGCCAATCATTGTGGATATAGAAGAAACCTTTGGGCATCTCATGGTTCATCAGGTTGGAAAGACTGATCCTAGGGTCACTGCAAAGCTCAACCTGGATGTTGCAAGATTGAACTTGGACCAGACAGAGTTTTTGGTCAGAGAGAACGTTACATACAAGGGATTATATGAAAAATCCAAGGAGGAAAATCAGAAGCTGCAAGCAAAGGTTTTGCAATTAGAGACGGGGACTCCTATCAGCGAATACACCTCATACCCCGTAGGACGCAGCTTGGATGATGTCTCTGATGCTCTGTACTGGAAATATCAGGCAGAAAAAGCCAATAAACGTGCAGACAATGTCCAACAAAAGATGGACAAATTGGTCAACGACATTGTAGGACATCGGTTTAACACCATGCTCTTACAGGTCAAACTTTATTGGACAGTTTACAATGGAATGATAAAAGCGCTAACAGAGCATGAACGGTTAAGGGCACGATTGCAGGGAGTGCTAAGCAATGTCGATACCATGACACCAGAAGAAAAGACTGAGGGCAATGCGTATATGGACAATCATGTCAAACTCGAAGATATGCTGAGAAGAGATTTAAAAGAATTAGATGATGAAAAACCCGTTGGAATGCCCTCCATCTACAAGGAAGGAGAGGTAATAACCTTGGAGGATTTGCGAAAAGAACTTATCAGCGTCAAGGATTGGGCCTTGTCAGAAATTGATCGGAGTAAGGATATGGCCCCTACCGTCAACTAGATAATATTCAAGTATCTGACGCTGAGGGATGAATTGAAAAAGCAAACGCCTCGAATCAAAACATTTAAAGACGATGATTACATTCATCATTTGGGGCTTTTGAATCTCTTTTTACTTAAGTTTAGAAATGTTCAAGTTAATGATTAATTTTGTAAAGGGTCGTGTCTCTTCGTGAAGAGCTTTCATCCTCATATATATATGAGAATGATTTTTGTAATGTAGGTGATTGATATTAGATAGGATTAAGAGCGAAAGAACGACAGCCTGTAAGTCTTCTGTGTACGAACTTCAATGGAATACAAATCTTGATCAATTGTTTCCCTGCGTATGTGTTGTGGATTATTTCATTTTCTTTTGGCAATCGTCTGTGATATTGTCTGATAAAGATAAGGTTATTCATATTCTTAAGATCAAATCTATGCTTTATGTTATAATGTTGCAACAAAAGTTTTGCTTGCGGATTGTAATTGTTCCTTGCAAAGCTTAATTGACTGGTCCCTTAAGGGTAGGGTTAAATTCACTCAATCAGCACATAATATAAGCATTAATTTGGTTTTGAAAGAAATAGTAACTGACAGGTTCATAAGGGATGAATTAAAAAAACTGTCTCACAGATTCGCACTATAAGTCCTGAAGAAAATTGTAATGACTTTGTAACCCAAACAGTGAAGAAGGCACTGGCTAAAATCTCAAGTTATACTCATCATTTCTTTCATAATTAGTTATTTTGACAGCTATAGAAGTAATTAAGAAACACAAAGCAAACAATTATCATAACAACAATCTTGAACTCGTCTGCTATATCTCCATTCAAGGAACTCATGCCATTTCAAGATCAGGAGATATCAGAATAGGATAACATATCTGCTATAAAGAGCACTGTTTATTGGAGACATTCAGTGAATAGGTATACCCGCCTAGGTCCTGCAGAGCCTAAAGTGAGAGAGTAAGCAACCAAACAGGTTCACTCTACATGTTGGCCAAGTCAATTGGAGGGTTTGACCATAGGGACTGGCATTTCCTTAGAACCTATCCAATCTGTTGATTTGAGACCCAACACCTGGCTTTTAATTCCAACAAGTAACATTTATGTGTCTAGTTCCTGAAATCTAAACATGATTGAGTCATTTTGTTATTGCCGCCCAATTTTTCCTTGGGGTCCAAAATTGCATTGAAATCCCCACCAATTAGGTATGTTTGTTCATTATCGCTTAGAAGGAAATTCTCAATTTCATCCCAGACTTGTTTTTTTGCCTGTGTTTGGGTGGGGCCATAAACATTCATTATAATGAAGTTTAAGTTACTTTTGAGGCTTGAAACCTTTCCACACATCCAATTCAGGTTCTTCCTTATAAGTTTGAAGGAAACTTGCATAGGGTCCCATATGATGGCCAGTCCACTAGATGCTCCATCGGTAGTTTGACCCTCAAGTTCTCTGATACCAAATTTTCTCTTTAAGTTTGTTAATTCATTGTTATTTAGTTTGGTCTCCTATATTAAGAATAATTCTGGTTGTATTTGACAATGCATTGTTTTAAGATACATTGCTTGTTAGGGGCATTCATGCCCCTAACATTCCACGTAAGGAGTTTCATAGTTCATTGGAAAGGATCTTCCCCTTCCCTGCCTCAGAAAGGCTAGTAATTTTAGTCTGACCCACAACGCTTCTAGCCCTGGTGAGCAATTTAGAAATGGATTTCCTCCCCCGCTTTTTTAGGTTAGCGACAAAGTCTGGGGGGGACTAGTTCTCCATGGTGTTAGCAATCCCCAGGCATTCCATTTTTCCGTTTGCAACATCACCAAAGGGGGGATTAACCAAATCATCAGTGTCATCTTTGCATAACTCTCTGGCGAATAGTGTTTTCTGTAATGCAAGTTCTTCCTCATCAGCTATCTCATCAATAAATAACTCAATGAGGTCATCTATGACAAAGTTGCCCACATACTCAAGTATACACTTATCTTCTAGTTCTCTTCTTGCATCCACACCCATATCGTTAATTCTGTTGTCTACGATGTGATTTTTTCCCTTTTTGTTCTTTCATTTTTTGTTTTTTCCTTTGCCTTTTTTGTTCTTATTCTTTTTCTTTTTTTTAGACCTTTAACCCTATCTTCCGTGATTGAAGAAAGGTTACTTAGTGTTTTATCCTCCTCCAATGTGATCTTATTGTGAGTTGGTGAAGCCTCCTGGTCAATGGGGTTGGTCTCAAAAATTAGGGAGCTACTAGTTGCTCCTTCATCACTTAAATTTGTAGGAGCCATGTCTGCTAATGGTATAGAATTCTATGATTTACTCTGTTTGTTCACAGTAGCTATCCTCCTATGTTCCTCTACGGGTTCAATAAGTGTTATTTCATTTCTTTTACTTTCTATTTTTCTATGTGTGTTTTTTGATTCCTTAGCCCCAAGATATTGTTTGTTAAACAAAAAACCGCCCATAGGGTTGAATTTTATGTTCAACTCCACCTCCTTCATTGCCTTTTGGCATGTTTTCTTTGACTCCTGAAAAGGGGGAATTACAGTCCTTGGAATGAAGTCTTCCGCGAGGATCTCTGGTTTGATTTCATATATTGAATGGTTTGTGATAATTTTGATGGGATCAAATGTTGATTTTCCTATCTCAACATTGGCTAGAATTTTAATATCAGAGGATTCTAGATAATTATCCTCCAAGCCCTCAAAACCTCCTAGAAAATCTCCTAATTTTTTAAGGACATGACTATGGATTAATTCTATCGGCATATTAGGAAATCGAAACCACTTTGGAACCCTAAGTTTCTCAATGTCTATAGGGGAGAAATTAGGTTTCCAATTAAAAAATTTGAAGCAATAGCCCTTAAAATATCTATGATTATTTTTAAGTAAATTTTTTTTGAGATCCACAGTATTGCAATTGATAAATAAAAAATTGTTCTCTAAGCTCATGATACTTATCTGATTTCCCGTGAAGGACTTCAGCCATTGCTGGATCTTAGAGGACGAAGTGCCATAACCGAACCATTTGCCAAAGAGCCCTCGAGCATTGTAACATTCCCACAATTCATCGGTATGTTTGTCACTTATAATCATATTATTATTTGTATTGAAGCCGGACAACTTTTGGATGATTAAAGGACATTGCTTAGGGTAAAAATCCTCCCTTCTTCTGGTGGAGAAATTTGAGATAAATGAGGAGGGTTTTCTAACCCCTAGTTTGGTTCTGTTTGCTCCAGAAGCCACATCATCATGGTTCCTAGAGAGAGTCTCTGTCCGTAAGAGAGGAGATCTTTTTTTGTTAGGGCACCCAGATGACAATATAACCCTTGAGTTATTGTGGAGAGCCGACTTGTTCTTAGAGAAAGTAATTCCTTGAATTTTACAAGGAGACCTTACCGTTCTCAGAGTATGTTTCCAGACATTCTTTTCCAAAGAAGTGGAGGGGCCCTCTAATTGTTTAGGTTAGGGAGTCGGTCAGTCGAAGCCCCCAGAGCCCTTCTGCTAATTTCATTGAGCTTTAGAGTTGTTAAATTAGCCCCTGTAGCTTCTGGGATTAGGGCATTGAAACAGTTGTTCAAGCGGATAGCACTTTCTTGGACCTCCAGAGGAGAAAAACTGTTCTGCCATTGCCCAAGATACCTCCCCTGCCCGTAGAGATGTCGCGAGGGTTTCGCAGAAAAGTTTCTTCTTTTCGCAATTGTTTTCGCATTCATCATTTAAAAAAAAAAAAATCATTCTAACTAAAGGTTTTTTATTAGTTTTCTTTAATAGCTTATTTTATTAAAGTTTTTTAATAAAATAAATTGTTTAACAATTTTAATAAAAAATTAAATATTAATTTTTTTTCTTTATTATTATTAATAAAGTTTTTTAATCATTTTTTTTAAAAAAATAGTTTTTCTTTATTATGTTTTTTTGATATTTTTTTTGGTAAAAAATAAAACAAATTCAAATTTTCTTTATTAGATTTAATAAAGTTTTTTCGTGGGTTTTAATTAAGCTTTAAATGAAGTTTTTTTAAAACAAATTTTCAAATAAATATGCAAATTTGGGAAACAATTTTTTTTTTAATCTGTTTTCATACATAACTGCAATGATCGTCTGTCCTCAAATTGGTAGTAGCTGAGCCATTTGTTATCTTGTTTTCTTGGTGACATACCAAAAGGAAGTCTATTTTAGTAGTCATATTCTTTCAAGAAATCCTTTGGTAGCACCATCTACATATTTCCAAATTTGCATGTTGTATTCTTTGCATGAGCTATGTTGTACTTGCACTAATATAAAGTGTTACAATTCTTTGTAATTTATCATTGATGGCATATTTGATGTAGTCCTCTTGTACTTAGTAGGTTAAGAACTATCTTGTGAGACTTGGTACATTTATCTAGTTGAGAATGTATGTGGTTTGATATCCAAATGATGCTCATACATGTGCCTCCATGTCCAATCTCTATCATGTTGCAGTGTGTGATTCATCAACAGTTCTTCATCGACAATGGTACTTGGTTTTGTCACACTTTGACATTGGCTCTAGATTTGTTCCTAATGGGGAGGAGTTGACATCTTGGACCATCTTTGTGGGGGGGGGGGCTTCATGGTCTCTCTTCTTCTCTCTTATGGGGAGCACCTTTTCCTCACATGAGGTTTTGTTCTTCTCATTCATCATTGTGAGAAGTGTGTGTTTTCATCTCTATTTTAGGGAGGATTTTTGTCCCTCTAGGCTTTCTCCTTTTTTCCATTTGTGAGAGATTGCATTGCATTTGTACATGGGTACCTAACATGTCCTAGTAGCTGGGACCCATGTTGCATTGTTAGCTTTTATGCACATCTCCCTATGTTGCACTTAAGGGGTGTGTTGTTGTAATTAAGGTATTTTACCTTGGTTATTTTCCACCTAGGTCCTAATTACACATCACTTAAGCTTACTTAGGAAACTACATAGGAGTTGTTGGAGAATCTCCACTTTAGGTGGCATTATCATGTTATCTTTTCCACTTTATCTAGTGTCTCCACCTTTAGTGATTTTATCACATTATCATCCACCTTTCATGGTTTCACATCTCTACCTTAGGTGGGTGATCCACCTTTCATGGTGTTATCACACTATCACTTTTCTACTTTAGGTGGGATGATAGATTTTCACTTTTTGTCTCATGTCATAAGATTATGACACTACCCAAAAGATTATGGATTTCCTATGTTATAATCATTCATTGTAAATCCAGATGATCATATTGAACTGCATCATTGATATTAAGATATTTTATTCTTGTCATGTTCTATCTCTCTTGTTGTTGTGTTTTATTTTTGGCCTCTAGATCTTTGGTGGCTACCTTCATAGCCAATTATTACACTAATGATGGAGATAGTTTTTGTTGAAGGTTCATACTTGAATGTGTTCTAATTTTTATCTAGATTTATGACTAATTTTAGATTGTATTACATGCCTATAAGGCTACCATAATGAGAAATTTCAGATTCGCTAAGTATTTTTCATAGTTCATGAGTATTTGATTGGAAATCAAGATAGTTATCCTCCTGATTTTTTCTTAGCATTTTAAGTTTTTAATTCATGTTGTATGGTCAAGGTTTTCTTGGATGGGTGGTTTGATAAAAGCTCACACCCTTTATTTGTATCCTTTCTTAGACCAACAAGATTTATCAAGGTTAAGATTATAAACTTGGTTTACATAATGAGCACTTCTTGGGAGTCATTAAAAGAATTATAAAAGGTATGTGACTTTATTTTCAGAAGGGGAGCTTACCATTTTATGGTTTTCATATCATTACCTTGGTATGAAACTACATCATCATCAAATCTTTTATAAGAATAGAATATGATATCTTATCGGTAATAGGCATATTGAACTCCATTTTCATTTTCTTCCAAGACTTCAATCCTTTATTTGAAATAATATCTTGAAAACTAGACATTCCTTTATTATTTTATGTTTAAGTAGAGTAGCCTTATTGAAAGCAAAAATGCTTCTTATTATGGGATAAAATCCACCAAATTGATTTGAAGTTGAAAATTTCATTATTCTATTGTTGACTACATCACAAACTTAATCAAATCCTTTACATACTCTTAGGCCTTCCAAATGATAGCAAATACAACACTTCTTTAAGGATTAGCATAAAAAAATCAAACAAAAAATCATGTTGTTACTACTAATCAAGTTGTCATTAGTTTTTATATCCAAAGTCATACTATATACTCTAGTCGGTTAACACTACTGAATCATGCAATCGGTATACACAGAGAAGTCGGTATGCACAGTCTAGTCGGTTACAGAAGAAAGCAATCACAGAACGTAATATACACCAAGCTGTCTACCGAGTATCTTTTTATGTCTACCGAGCAGCAAAGATGACACACCGAGTTGTTATAAACTGAGTGAAACGTGTTACCAGATTCATTGAACCTGGACATGTATATGAAAACATGTTACAAGATCGAGGCACATCTAACCATTATCACATTGGAAATTGCACTAGAAGATTGTGTATGATTTCGAGGTCAACTAACCAATGAAATATTTTGTATAGTTATTCATTCGAGGAATCATGTTTGTAAGATTGAAGCAATGAATTGGATCACCATCTTAAGAGATCTATTTATACAACATGAGTTAAAGGTGTATGTATGAGAAAAATAAGACTATTATAGAGACACAGAGGTCATCGAGAAGGTTTTCAAAGAACAGTCGAAGAACAGAGTAAACAGAAGGGTTTATTGAGTTACTATATGGGTTACCAAGGTATTCTATAAGCAAGGTAATCTATTCTGAGCACATAGAATCTGCTATAACATTTCAGATGTAAAGTTGTAGATATTTGCAATGATTTTATTGTAATATTGTGAAGTTGAAAGAGAAACCTTTAACAGGGTAAAAGACTCTCATCAAGTCTATAAATTGTAAAGCCTCTAACCAGGTGCAACATTTAGATTAAGTGTTGTAAAATCCTTTAGCAAGGTAGATCTAACAGATCTTGTTACTCCTAATAGGTTAAGCTATCAGAAATAGCTAATATGTAGCTCTAACTGAGCACTCTTTATTATTGCAGTAGTGAAGTTGTGGGTGCCATCCCCACCACAGTTTTTCTCTCTAACCAAGAGTTTTTGCGTAACCAAAATATATGTGTTATGGAGTGAATCATGTATGATTGTTATCTATTTGTTTTAGCTTTATTTTATGTTACTGCACTATTCAGTTTATGCATAATAGTAAATTTATTATTCAAGAAAAGTTTTGGAGTACTGATTCACCCCTCCCCTCTCAGTACATTAGCTTTCCATATTGGGCCTAATATTTGGTATCAGAGCTCCAATCTTGGAAAAGGGTTTAACTGCCTAAAGAGAAAGATCTTATCAATGGAAGGCTACAAACAATCTTGGAGGATTGTGTATCTGCAAGAAGAGCTGGATCATGCTAATCAAGTGATTGCAGACATGCAAAAACAGATGCAAAAATCTCTGAAAGTAAGAAGAAGATTATCTGATGATTTGCAGGATTCTCAAGAGTTAGTGGAACAAATTGAGACATCATCTAAGGACAGTATATCTGAAGAAACTGAAGAAATGATTGGAGTATTGAAAGAAAAGAACAAAGCACTGACTGATCAACTAAAAGCAATGAAAAGAGAACATGAACATTTCAGCACACAAATGACTGAAAATCTAGATGCATTAAGGATAGCTAAGGATAAAGCAAGAGATCTAGAAAAAGAGAAACAACAACTTGAAGTCTTAGTATCTAATAAAAATGATGAAATCATAAGGTTGACTGGGATTCAACAAAATATGATAGATCAACTAGGTTATGCACATCATGAAGCAATTCTGAAGAATGATGAGAACCAAGCATTGAGACTTGAAGTATCAAGGTTGACCAATAAACTTGAAACAGAGAAGAAATCCAAGGAAACACTGAAGAAGAGTTATGAAGCATCAAAGATGTTGGAAGAGCAATTGAATACAAGAAGACCCAACAGAGATGTAGGACTCGGTTACAAAGGAAAAGACTCTACCGAGAAAGGAATTCGTACTACCAAGAGAGGAGAATCATCAAAGCAAGCTGGAAACAGGAATAAAATCAAAAGAAAGAAGCCTATTTGCAACTACTGTGGAAATCAAGGTCGCATTGCCAACATATGCCAAATTAGAAAAGGTAAGCAACCGAATGTCACTAAGTCCAAAGGTTATTGTTACAATTGCAATAAATATGGTCACACATCTAATCAATGTAGGACAAAGTCTGTTAACAATTATCAGAAGGCAAAATTCAAAGGGTTTTGTAGAAACTGCAATAGATATGGACATAGGACCGAGAAGTGCTGGCTTAAACAAAAGAACTACATGTGGTCTGCACACCGAGCAAACACTAGAGGTTACCGAACTTACACAGATCCTTACCGACAATATGGAATAGTACCATGGGATTACAATACAAGGATATGGTGTGAATGTTGTGGAAGATATGGGCATATAAGTGCTAACTATTTTATAAGGTTTGGAATGAACAATCGAAGATCATGGAGAAATCCTAGTATGGCATGTTTTCATTGTCACAAAGTTGGACACTTGGCTAGAGATTGCAGAGATCAACCTAGAGGAGACACTAAAGAAATAAAAGGCAAATTACAGATTATTTGGAAAAAGAAGGAAGTTGTGTCAAATAAAGAAAGCACCTTACCTACCAAGATAGGTTTACCTATTTCAAATTAATCGGTAAAGGTATGAAGGGACTGCATTCTCTAAAGGTTAAAATCATAACAGTTCCTATTCTATTATGTACTAAATTCAAAATCTGCATAGTTAAGATGCATTAGTAAGTTTGAAGTTCTATCAAAGTCTTTTGAAGCACTTTACAGGAAACCTGTCAAGTCGGTGAATACAGGAAGCTTGTCAAGTTGGTAAATGAAGGAAGCTTGGTTACTCGGTTAAAATGAAAAAGGAGAGTAAATTGGGTAAAGAGGAACCGAGTGCATTTAATGTTTTTGACCTAACCTGCATGGAGCCCGATAAGGTATTTTGTGTACTTAAAAGCATTTTCGTGGTCATTTTCATTCACCAAGTTTTTGAAAGAGCAGAGTAGAGAAAATAAAGGCAATCAAACCTCCTACAAAGCAAAATCCAAGGTATTTACATGAAATCTCAACATATTGCTAGGCCGGTTTACTGATCTTGTTGCCATTATTTGCTAAGTATAAAGCGTCTGTCGTTTAAAATTCTGAAACCCTAAGGACTCTTTACTAGTTTTTTACCTAAAATATTAAATGGTGCCCAAGATCCAAGATCCCATAGTTGTCAAGAATGTAGAGAAGCCCTCACTGACATACTCTTTGACTCCTAAAGTTGCCTCTGAACTGGATGACAAAACCACCTTTTCACTCATCCTGGACAGAGTATTGCTAGTCAAAGATGTGAGATTCTTCACCAAATGCCGTGTTGAAGAACTCGGTCATGTTGAAATCAGAGACACCTATGATGAATTATGTACCGATGGTGTATTAAACAACAAGTATGAACACATCAAAATCAAGGGATTAATTGAAGCCCTAACCTATCCTCGTGTGTTCAAGCCCCAATGGGTCAAGTTTGTTTTGAGCATAGTTCATGATGATTTCATGTGGCTAGAAGAGCAACCATTTAAAATCACCAAGGAAATCATTCATGTGATCACCGATTATCCTATTTATGATCATGCCCGAGCTAAGAAGATGATGTCACAAAAGGAATTGATCAGTTTAACCGAAGTAGAATTAGATTACAGAGTACTGAAATTGAACAATGTCACTGATGCAGAACTTAAGTTTTCTATTAGAGTAATTGGTTACTGTTTCTTCCAATCAGCAAGGGAAAATAGTGTACCCTATGCAGTAGTTGACTTAGCTTATAAAATTGTAAAAAAGGGAATGAAAGTTGACTTATGTGAGGTGTTACTGAAGAACCTATTTGAGAATCTGAACACAATAAGGAAGCCGAAAAAGAACAACTCGACTAATACACTAAAGTTTGGTTCACTTCTTGTATGCATGTTTTTCTACTTTGAAAAATTCTTTCCATCAGTCGGTAAAGTAGTTTGGTAGCTACACCGACCAATCACCCATCAGATTAATGACTTCATCAAGAAGTTAGGAGATAATTTCAATGATATCATGGATGATTACTTCAGTAAATTCCAAGAAAAAATGCACAACAAGTACCGAATTCCACCCCAGCTAGTGGAGAAATATAAAGATGTCATATGCTTTGAGGTAGACACTGATTACTATTATGTGAATGCTGTGGAACCAAGAACTCAATCTTTGCCACCTATGGGTTACGAGATTGACTTTGACATCACACAACAACAAATTGATGCATTTCTTACATTACCAAGGCATCCTACCGAGCTGAGGTATGGAACCTATGAAGAAGTGAAGGGAAAAGTAAAAATGAGCATTGTAGTACCCAAAGCTACAAGAAAGGAAACAAAGATGATAAAGGTTTTAATTGAGAAATTTGGAGAAGATTCTTCCTCCACACCTATCAAAGGCACTCTTTCCATCACCAAAGAGGAATCAAAAGCTCAAGAGGTAGCTATAACACTGAGCACCAAATTGCCTAAGGGTAAAGTGTTAAAAAGAAAGAAACAAGACACTTCAAAGGCCCTACCGACTCCTCCAATAAAGAGACCTAACACTAGAGCATCAGCTGCATCACTGAGTAAGAAAAAAAAAAGTGTTACTGCTCCCAAGGTAACAAAGACATACAAGAAATCTACTCGGAGACTCATTTTGGTAAAAGAGTCTAGTGATATAGAATCTGAAGATGCAAACAAATTCCAGATTGTCAAGAGCAAGAAGGTAAATATACATAGTGTTGAAAACTTCTGTGCCAATCTAAAAGAATATGGTGGATTTGGTTCATTTAGATATGTCAAGTATGAAACTAGAAATAATGATGAGAAGAGACAAATTGAAGAAGCTGTCATCTGCACACTTCTAAAGTTTCGGTTAGCTCCATTGGAACTAGTAAAGTCACTTCCAAATGAAATTTACTTGCATATTGATAATAGGTTGAAGTATGCAATGGACTCAGAGAAACAAATCAGAGAAAGAAGTCTAGCCCATCTATTTCCTGATATGTCAGTAGCTGAAATAAAGGAACATTTAACAACCTACAATTCAAAGTTTCTTGTCAAATAGAGAGCCTTAAAACTGATGAATGGGCTATATATTGACGTAGAGAATGAGACAAAAGCAAAATGGCAGGAAATCTTCAAAATCAAGGATGCCAGTAAACAACCTACAGTTGAAATCGTTGATGTCACCGAGCACGATCCTGATGTCACCGAGCATGGTCTTGATGTTACCAAACAAGACCCGGCTGACACTATTCAAATATATGAAGATGTCATGGATACAGAGGACCCGAAATAGGAGATGATAGAAGGCACTACATATGCAAAACTTGTATCTAGTGAATCTATTTTAGAACAAGTTCAGCCTTATCCACCGATCACTCAACCTGTCTCTACCGAAGCTCCTCAGGATACAGCACAAGGCACCGAAGGTCACAAGTCTACAGCAGGAGAAGATACTACTCTAGAATAGACCTCTCAAGCACCTTCGAGCACTGAAAATGTTGTAGCTGAGACACCCAGTACCAAGACACCAAAAGACACCATAGAGGCTACAGGAACCAACCAAAGTGTTGCCTCTACCAAGCAACCTACTGAGGGTCAGCAAGCCTCCCAAGCTATTGTCTTGGTCCAACTGGCCAAAGGTAAAGAAAAGAAAGTGAAAAAGCATAGTTTCAAAGTTGATTTATCTAAACCGATAGTGTTGCCCAATGTGGATATATCAAAATTAAAGGGGAAAGCACTCATTGATTTTGGTGAACTATGCAAAGCAAAGGCTGAACAAAAAAAATAGATGGCCATACAAAAGAAGAATAAAGTACTTCAGAAGGTGAAGGCACTGCTATCAGATATGCTACCTATAGCTACAGTGTCAACCGATGCAGCCATTCATATTCAACTGGATGAACTCCTTAATCAAATAGAAACATCCGGAGTTGATGCATCTGAGTATTTGAGCAAGCTAAAAGACAAGGAGCTTATTGCAAAAATGATAGAAGAGGTACAGAAAGCTCTAGCTATTGGCAAAGTCAAACTTGTCAAATTCATTACTGAGTTGTCCCCTCAACTCAAGCACATTCTTTATTTATTTTAGAAACTCTGTACATTTTCTATATTCATTAAAGATATTAAGAATAAAATTGATGCAATTGAGAAAGAGATCACCGATCTCTCAAATAAGTTGACCCCAGAGCCCAATTCAGTTCAGAATTTTTATACAAGGTTACAATAGCTCATGGCTCAACAATTGGACTTAGGAAATGAAGAACACAAGATCAGGATGGATATAATGACACTCCAGACATTATTCCTTCCCCATCTTTCATCAGTCCAAGAACAGATTAACCGAGCCACACGCCTATCTACTACACAAGAGGGAAGCACTCTTGATGGCTTAATATCCCCATTGGCTGATATTCAAGCACAAAATTCTTTAATGGAAAGTGTAAAAGATGCACTCTCTATCGCTCTCACCGACGCCTAGAACAAGTACAAATCCATTTTTGACCAGTTACCACCCCTGGATGGAAATTAAAGTTTTTGATGTTTGTCAAAAAGGGGGAGTGATACAATATATTTGGGGATTGAGATATATTTGGGGAGTGATACAATTTTGATATAGTATTGAGAATGATAGTATTCGGATTATAGTATACAGGGGGAGTATACCAAGTAGAATAAGCAGAGTATCCTAGAGCAGTATACAGGACAGTAAGCAGAGCACACAAGAATAGAAACGAGATTGCAAAATCAAAATTATGTATAGTATAATGATAAAGGGGAGTATATCTGAATATACTATTTCATTGACTATTGTATATACTGCCAAGTATAGTCATTTTGCAAAGTATATAGATTTTTGAGTTATGACTTTGAAAGTAGTTTTTGTCAAACATATCAACTAATGTCAAAAGGGGAGATTGTTACTACTTATAAAGTTGCCATTAGTTTTTATATCCAAAGTCATACTATATACTCTAGTCGATTAACACTACTGAATCATGTAGTCAGTATACACAGAGAAGTCGGTATGCACAGTCTAGTCGGTTACAGAAGAAAGCAGTCATAGAATGTAGTATACACCGAGCTGTCTACCGAGTATATTTTTATGTCTACCGAGTAGCAAAGATGACACACTGAGTTGATATACATTGAGTGAAACGTGTTACCAGATTCATTGAACCTAGACATGCATATGAAAACATGTTACAAGATTGAGGCACATCTAACCGTTATCACATTGGAAATTGCACTAGAAGATTGTGTATGATTTCGAGGTCAACTAACCAATGAAATATTTTGTATAGTTATTCATTCGAGGAATCATGTTTTAAGATTGAAGCAATGAATTGGATCACCGTCTTAAGAGATCTATTTATACAGCATGAGTTAAGGGTGTATGCATGAGAAAAAGAAGACTGTTACAGAGACACAAAGGTCACCGAGAAGGTTTTCAGAGAACAGTCAAAGAACAAAGTAAACAGAAGGGTTTACCGAGTTACTATATGGGTTACCGAGGTATGCTATAAGCAAGGTAATATATTCTGAGCACATAGAATCTGCTATAACATTTCAAATGTAAAGTTGCAGATATTTGTGATGATTTTATTGTAATATTGTGAAGTTGAAAGAGAAACCTTTAACAGGGTAAAAGACTCTAATCAAGTCTATAAATTGTAAAGCCTCTAACCAGGTGCAACATTTAGATTAAGTGTTGTAAAATCCTTTAGCAAGGTAGATCTAATAGATCTTGTTACTCCTAATAGGTTAAGCTATCAGAAATAGCTAATATGTAGCTCTAACCAAGCACTCTTTATTATTGCAGTAGTGAAGTTGTGGGTGCCATCCCCACCGCAGTTTTTCTCTCTAACCAAGAGTTTCTGCGTAACCAAAATATATGCGTTATGGAGTGAATCATGTATGATTTTTATCTATTTGTTTTAGCTTTATTTTATGTTACTACACTATTCAGTTTATGCATAATAGTAAAGTTCTTATTCAAGAAAAGTTTTGGAGTACTGATTCACCCCTCCCCTCTCAGTACATTAGCTTTCCATATTGGGCCTAACACATGTAGGTGTAGATTCTTCCATTGCCTAGCAACTTTGGGAACTACCTATTGAATATTCCTTTTCATTAGAATGTTCTAGGGTTCATTACTAGTTAAGGAAATGAAAATCCATCTAATGCCCAAGGAAATCAATGAATTTTCAAATCCTTTAGCTCCAATCCACCTCTATCTTATCCAAACAACACCAATCCCAATTGACTAATTTTTTTTCTATTACCTTTTCCATTAGACCACACAAAATCTCTAATAAAATTTTGTTCATTGTTGCAATCTACTAGCAAGAGATAGATATTTATTGTTCTAAAATTTTATTTTTTCTCAATTTTAGCATACATCCAATTCTACATATATTTGAGGGATGGATCGATAGAGAAAGTAATCCCAAGATATCTCACCATTTTACAAGGTGCATGACATCACTAATTGGACTTTGAAAACCAATTAGGAGGCTCATCTAACTAGATCAACATTATAGACTTGGATTTTGAAGTTTTTGAACTATAGGTTTGACAAAAGACCCCTAATATGTTCATAATATTATCCATGTTTCTTTCATCAAGTACATGAAATAGAGTAGTACCATCAAAAAATTAAACATTTAATAGAGATTTATTATCTAGAAGGATAATACCATATGATGTCATGGAAATGGGGACAAGGCAACAACAAAGCTCAATGTTAATAAGTTAGTTTCAACCATAAAACCAAAACAAAGAACTAAAAACCATTCCAAACATATCAAAAGAGATTTCAAAAATCATGAAAGAAATTTAACAAAACAAAACAAAGGAGAAGAGCCTCCCTAAGATGCTTCCATGATGCCTTTTGATGCTCCTCCCTTGTTTCTCCCCTCTCCAAGTCCCAAATGAGTGTAGCTCTCAGCTTTTAGCACTAGCCATGGATGCCATATGGAGATTCAAGATGGTTGAATATGATAAACAAATGCTATGCAAGTGTAGATAGTGATGCTATGAAAAAGCTCTATGCTAATACTAGTGTAGCAACAATACTCTAATGCTTCCTCCTTTGCTTGAGGAGAAGGGTTCTATTTATAGAAGAAATGGGGAAATGAAGGGTTAAGATTGAGCAATCTTAACAAGGGTTAGGATTGAAAGATGTTCAATCCATGTGAGACTTTCAACCCAATCCCATGTTGACAAGTGTCACCATGAGGAGGCTTGAGAGGAGAGATAAGGAGCATTAAATGCTTGATGGGACATGATGGTTACCCTCGAGGGTTGGGTTAGGGTTAGGTTAATGGATATTCCTTTTATCCAAGGTATAAATGAATGTGCAAGGGTTAAATGGTTACCTTAGTCAAAGAAATAAATGCTTTGAAGAGACCTATGAGTCAAAAGGATGGTTAAGTTAGAGGAAAGTCTCTAACCAAAGGTAAAAGGTGAGTTAACCATAAATGGTTATGTAAGAGCCTTTAATGGTTTGTGTAACGCATGCTAGAATTCATCTTCAAATAAACAAAGTTATCAATTAGAAGCACAAGGGAAATCATGAATCCCTATCTAATCAATAAATCTAACAAACTAGACAATGCAATGATACGATCAAGAAAAATAGGAATTATAATTTCAATCTATAAAAACTCCCTATTCCGTGACTGCGTATTGCTTCCATTGCTCTTCTCCTCTTCGTGGTATGATGGCTTTCAGATATTACACTGGTAACCTGCAAGTGACACAAAGATTCAAAGTTCGCGATTGTTGAAAATGGAGATTGGATGCTCAATTTATAGAAAATTGGAGAGGATTGATTGAAAGGTGGAACAAAATGATCAAGAGGTGTGAACTCAGGTGAGCTCAAATTCAAGTTGATAGTTGAACTGCTGATTGTGGGAGTGAAACTCAATAGATTGAATATATTAATTGAGTCAACTGATTGAGAAAAAGCTGACTGAAGGAAGAAAAAGAATGATTGGTAGAAATAAAGAGGATGACATAGAGAGCTTAATTTAGAAAAAGCTAGCTGAAAGATGGAAATAGAAGTTGAAGAGATAAATGATTTAATTACTTAATTGATTTAATTAATTAATTTAGCATGTGCTTGCATTTAGATTTAGATTATTAATTTAATCTTTGCATGAGATATTATTCAAATAATTGAATTTATTAATTCAATTTAGCATTTGAATATATTTAGAACTTGACTTTGATTTTCAATTTGGTTTTTGAAATCATGCACATGTAATTTGAATTTGGAAGAAATTAGAAGAAATTGAAATTAAATGAAATTAGAATTTGGGGATTTGGAAATGGAAGAATTAATTAGCTAATTAAATAATTTAAAGAAACTATTTAATTATTTAGAAATGGAATTTAATTAAATAATAAAGGTTATTTAATTTAAAGGATTAAATCACAATTAATTAAATAATAAATATTTAATTAATATTTAGAAGAGGGTTGAATGATTAGATGATTAGAGATAGAAATTGAAAATTAGCAATTTATTTAAATAATAAAGATTATTTAAATTGAGGAATTATCCATAATTAATTAAATAATAAATATTTAATTAATATTTAGAAAATGATTAAAATGATTAAATGATGATAGAAAATAGAATAATTAATAAGATGAAGAAATATGAAATTAGAAGAATTTAGAAGAATTAAATTAATTAAATAATAAAGATTATTTAATCAATTAGAGGAATAATTAGTACATGATCAATGAGACATTTTTAGGTGTCTACATTTGCCCCTCTTTGAGACAAAGTTGGAACGACATTGTTTCAAAGAAAACAAAAAATTCTACCCCAGTACTGCCTTGGTGTTGCTGTATAGTGTAAATAGGCTCCCTCAGAAAAGGTGGTCAGAAAATTCAAAAATTGAGACCATGTTTTCGATACCAGTTTAAAGAGCAAGCGTGTGAATTTTTGTGTCATTTTGAGATTGTTTGAGTAGGCTACAAGTTGTTTGAAGCTGGCGGGGACCACAGGCATCAAGGTGTCATAAAACCCTAATTTTTTGAGCTATAAATAGAGAATTCTAGGTTTTCATTTGCTCATTTGTGATTTGGTAGTTCCTTGATTTCTTTACAATATCTGTGCCTGTTTCTGAGTATTTTGATCATCATGGCTAGTTATAGAGCTCGATTGCACTTGTCGGACCGAGTACGTTCATTTCAGAGACCTCTTGGGACTGACGGCATGGTATTTTTCATTGTTTTTCCCTGATTTTGGCATATTTTTATGCCTGTTTTTCAAAAATTGTCCTTGATCATTTTTTGCTCTGCGTTACGCAATCGCTTGTCGATTTTCATGCATTAGTGTTTAGTGTACCGCAAATGCTTTAAATGTTATGCATACATCATAAGTGTAACACATTAGCTTTAACATGCCGCATTCGTGTGTATCATTAGACATAAGTGTTTTTTGTCACGCATGCGCCCATTTTGTCACGCATTAGCTTTAATCGTCACACAAGAGTCTTATTTGTACTGCATAAGTCATAACTGCTATGCATTCATTGTATATGTTATTTGTTGTCATGCGTTTGGAAATATTTTAAGTTTATCTAGATCCGACATCTGATATTTTTGATCATTTTCTCATTGCAGGAGAACATTGGAGTGTTATACTATTGATAGAGCAGACCTAGTGGACTTGATCTTCGAATTGACCTACCAGATGATGAGATTGAGCATATTCGTCAGCTTGGTCTTTACCATGTATTGCATTTGCCAGAGGTTACGGCCAACAGGGCCATGATTAAAACTTTGATAGAGCGGTGGCACTCAGAGATGTGTTCATTTCATCTTCCGACTGGCGAGGCATCCATTACCTTAGAGGATGTATGGCGTATACTACGTATTCCCATTCATGGTGAGAGAGTTATATATGACCATGATGATGGTATTGCTGAACTATGTGCACTTTTTGAGTGTGAGATTTAGGATTTGCAGATCAGTGGCCGTTATGAGATCCCTTGGGCCCGATTAGACTATGATGACTTGACCATTATATTATGCGGTATTGTCGGTGGTTTACTGATACTTGATCGACGAGGTCATGGGTTTCCAGTTGGATGGGGCAGAGTGCTTCATGATATGATTGTGCATCATTGACTATATGCTTGGGGTCCTTGTCTACTTGCCATGTTGTACTATCAGATGCATGGTATTGTGTATCTGGGATACCGTTCTATCAGTTTGGTGTTACTTTGCTGCAGACATGGGCATGGGAGCACATTTCTATTTCTAGGCCTGTCGTTCATGTAGATTTGCAGCCTGGTGAGCCTTATGCCTTTAGGTATACAACAGGTATCAGACACAGGGGTTTAGGGAACACCTTGTACTGGAGACATCAGTTAGATACATTGTAGCATTTCATTTGGAGACCTTACTTAGATTTCCCCAGTTGACCTGATGATGTAGTGCACTTGTCTTTCTATCGACAATAGAGATATCTGATTGGGAGGACCTTTGAGACTCAGCAGATCATAGAGATGTATCTTCCTGGGTGGGTTCTCAGATAGTTTGGTGAGGTACAGGTGACACCTGTGGTTACAACATATTTTGCTCATATATCATGGGAGGTATTTAATTATGGTGTGTGTATTCAACCACATGTTGCTTCTGCTGAGTTTGATTCTTTGTAACCATTACTCTGGGGTTGGGGTAGAGGTGGAGTAGATCTAGGGATGACAACGGAGTATGATGAGTGGTTTTCTAAGCATGGGCCAGTGCCTTTGACTGATCCTGTTGTTCCGATTATAGCACAACAGATTTGCCATCCTAGAATGCAGTTGAGGATAGATGCAAGAGAGAGAGCCAGAGGAGATGGTGGAGATGGGGGAGGAGGTGGTGGAGATGGGGGAGATGGGGATATAGACATTGGTGGAGATGGGGGAGATGGGGATATAGACATTGGTGGAGACACTGAGTCTATTAGTAGTGAGGACAGCGATGATTCTTTGGAGTCATTGAGTAGCGAGGGTGATGATGATGATGGTGATATGCCAGAGTTGGAGGATGTGCCTGGTGCTAAGGATGGGAGAGGACAGGTTGATGATGAGCTGGAGACTCTTAGAGCGCGGGTTTAGAGTTTGGAGGATGAGGTCGCCAGACGAGATATCGAGCGAGATCGTCTCCAGAGGGAGATAGATGAGGTAGTGCAAAGATGTCAGATTACTATGGATGCCTTCGATCAACTTTTTAGAGCAGGTACAGATGCATGCGACCAGGCAAATAGGTATTTCACTATTGCATAGGAATCTATTTATTATTGGCAGGCATATGAGAGAGCCGTCCCTGAGGGTCAGAGAGAGCCTAGCTTTAGTGCATACATGGGGAGGAGATCGAGTACATCTACTTCATGACAAACTAGCAGTGGTGGTGTTATGGGACCACCTTGACATCCTGGGGCAGGATCTAGTGGACAGGATCGACCTGTTGATAGAGGCAGTGTTGGTTGATCATGTTATCTAAGCCTTCGGGCTTATTTATTGTAATCACACACATTATCATTTTTGAGTTATATATATATGGCATGCGGGTTTTTTGGAAACGACCTATGTATATTATTTTCCATGTATGCTTTATATGATGTTATGAGTTGTATGATGCATATTGTAGCGTCCTAAAATTGTGACACTTGCAATTTCGACTGCATTTGGGTCTTCACAATGGCGATGCAACATGGAACCTGAATGGAGACCCCAAAACTTGTTCATGACACCAAAAACTGTATTTTTTCAGCACCCTGGCCTGATCCTCCTTGCACCCCACTGTCCTTGGAGGTGGGACCATGGCGCCCAGCGCCCTGGTCCTTCAGGACTAGGGCACCCAGCGCCCTGGTCCCCCAGGACCATGGCGCCCAACTCCCTGGTCCCTAGCCCTATTTTTGGGCCCGGTCTCTTTTGGGTCTCGGGTCTTTATGTTTGCAAATTGGAAAATAACCTTTCCTGGTCGGCCTAAGGTCAGGAAAATCAGTCTATCAACCCTAATTGGCAAGTATATAAAATACTTTTCCTCTCCCATTTTGAGAGAGGGAAAAAGAAAGGACATATGTGTACAAGACATGGAAACGATATTCAAACATTCAAGCATTCAAGCATTCAAGCATTCCTTCAAGCAATTGAGCATTCTAAGTCTCCATTCAAGGCTAAGTGTTGCATTCAAGACAAGGATTCAACCATTGAAGAGGAGATCACTTACAACATACAACATACAACAACATCTACACCTTCGCATGTAAGAATACAAACATTCTTACAACAAGGTACTAGTACTTGTTTTACATTACAATCATTTACATTTACAACATTTCTCATTTCTTGGTTAATTCCAAAACCGGGGTTTGACCTAAGGGAAAACCCCTAATCCCTAACTCCCCAATCATCTTCACTTTTCTGTGTGTAGGTTGCAGGTACGCGGCTGTAATTGAAGATCTGGAATCCTTGTGCAGAGACGAACAGATCCCCCTTCGTTTCGCGGATTTTTCGGAGGACCGTGTGCACTCCGGGCACCATCTTCCCGTCAACTTTTGCTCAAATTTGCAGGACAGCGCCGTCTCGACATTTTACTGCTAATTCCAGGTCCGCAGCTTCATCCTATATTCCTATCTCTGTTTATAAGCGAATATTTCTCACTTTTCATGCATTCCTAGCTTAATCTTTCTATCTACATTCTTTACAAAAGAGGGTAGCCTTGCTGTCTTAACCCTTGAAACTCATTTAGAATCCAATCTTGCATTGTGTGGGATTGGATCTTGTGGGTTTCAACCCCTCTTTTGAATGTAAAGTCTCCCCTAAGTGAAAACCGTCAATCCTAGTGACCTCCTTCCCCTCTCCTCGGAGTGGTGGGGGGAACACTTAGGGTTCGCTCGCGATTTTCCGCTTTACATTTTGGTGAACCCGACATGAACATCCTTTCTGATTATTCATGGTTAGATCTGAAAATTGGCTTCATTGATTACATTTCCATGTTTGATATTTTGCAAAGTTTAGAGGTTAATTGCATAAAAACCCTAAATTTTCTTTTTAGTAATTGAGCTTGCGAAATGTTTAATTGTTAATGCTTGTTTCAGATCTACCCTTCTACTACAAATTATCAAATCATATCTGTGCTTTAATTTTGAAAATTAAGTGGTTATGTGTCAAAACCCTAATTTTTAAAACCCTCTTGATTCAACCTTTGACTGATAATTTCACTGATCAAAACATCTCCACATCAGCTGTAACTTTGGATTCCACAACAAAATCATAATATCTTTCATCCCTGAAAATTTGGAAAAAAGTTACGAGGACCGTGTGCACTCCGAGCGCCATCGTCCCCGACATTTTTTCCGAAATTTCGGGAGCTAGATCTTACTGTATTTTTTTGCTAAAATCTAGAATTTTGGCTGATTTTATCAATTATAACACTTTCAAAATTAAAGTCAAAGTTGGTCTAGTGATTGCTTGGATTAAGGTTTCTAATCATTCAAAAATTGTTGAAATTGAAATTTTGTGTCAAAATTGTGTTCTTACTGTCCTAAATCTGAAAAGTGTGTTGGCATTCATTCGAAATTTCAGTGCTTTATTCAAATTCTTGCAATTTGTGACTTTTGAAATTAAGTGTTTAATTACACCAACTTTGATTTCCGCTTTCGAAATTGAATTTTGCATGAAATTGAGTCAACTTTTAAATTTCAAAACTTGCATTGCTCTTAGTATTCCCTCTAAAATCATAAAATTCAGAATTTCAGTTTCCCTCTCTGTTTCAAAATTCAAATTTTGCATTTTTCAACAATCTTGGTAGGGTTCAATTTTGAGATTGCAACTTTAATTTGGTCTATCTACAGATCGTAAAATCACTCAATTTTTTCAGATTAGCTTTAAAATCATCATAACTTTCATCCCTGCAAATTTCGAAAAAAGTTGCGAGGACCGTGTGCACTCCAAACGCCACGGTCCCTGACATTTTTTTTGAAATTTCGGGAGATTGTCGTGATTGCATTTAACAGCTTAAATCTAGGAGATTGGCTGATTTTATTGAAATTTGCTACCTCTAAATTCAAAATCTTCTCTCTCTCTCTCTCTTTAGTGCATGAGTTTTACAACAATAAGCCCTACTTACACTATTCCCGTTAGACGAAGCCGTAGAATTAAGTCTTTCTGAGGTTTAATTACCGAGGAGATGGAACCTAATTTGAATAGCCTTTTTAACGAGGACACGGGTAATTCCTCTAATCCTCCTAATGATGAAGAAGCTCTCCATGAGGTTTCTGTAGAACAACTTTCGAAATTGGATAACCAATTTGATGATTTTTAGCAATGGATGTCTCAAGAGTATCCCGATAGTCAAGCTCTTTCATTAATTGAGGGTCTAAAACATATGGTTCAAAGTGATAAGAATGGAATTGATATTTTGCGTGGTATTGCACACATTGTGGATTCGAATGTGATGCCTATGAAGAGTTGTGCCGAAACTTTAGGTTATACACAACCTCCCACTCAAGTCAATCATTCTATTCCTTTGACAACTTCTATTGCTAGCATACCTACTTTTACATCAAACATAATGACTACCTCTATACAAGACATTCCCCCTATGACCACCAGTCATGGGGGCAATCCTTCCTCTTCAATCAACCCTCTGCCTTCATTCAATCTGACTTCTTCATTCATTCCTTCAATGAGTGTTCCTATTACATCTCCACAAATGAACCTGGTACAAGGGGGAAATTCATTCAACCATTCCATTCCTCCTTGTAGTGCTCCTCTTTTCCAATCTTCTCTTATGACTAACTATCATAGTGTCCCACCTCCTTACTCTCAATCAATGCCTTCTTTCAATAACATAATACCTCCATCTCAATCTAACACGTCTAATATGAACTCTTCGACTGAAGCGACCATTAACAATCTTGCACAAACTATCTCTTCGTTACAACAACAAATTGCTTCTATGAATCAATCTAAGTTTAGTGTGCCCACATTTGATGTTGCAAGCCCACTTTCTCTTGACATTGTTTGAGCTATTCCCCCTAAGCATGTTGAAATCCCACATTTGGAGCTTTATAATGGTAAAGGTGATCCTCTAACACATGTTAAGACTTTTCAAACAATATGTACCGATTTTGCTTATGACCAAAGGTTGCTTGCAAAACTGTTTACTAGAACATTAAGAGATAAAGCCCTACAGTGGTATTACTCGTTGCCTTCTTATTCTATTACTTCTTTCGAACAACTTGCAAATGCTTTTATTCAACAATTTCAAAACAATATAAGTCCTAAAGTTACTTTGATTGATTTAATGCATTGCAAACAAGGTGTTAAAGAAAAAGTGACTGATTTCATTGGTAGATATAAGCATTTGTATGCTCAAATCTCATTTCTAGTGCCTGACAATGATATTCAAAGAATCTTTATTTCTAATTTACAAAAAGATATTCGAGACAAACTTCTGTTTTCTGAGTTTACTTCTTTCCAACAGTTGTATGCAACTCTTCACAATTATCAACTGACTGTGAGTCAAATGGAACAAGCAAATCCTATGGCTCCGAGTGATAAGAGTGATAGTAGTCAACAACCACTTGGGAAGTTTAAACTGAACAGAGAGTCCATTAAATTCAATGAAAACATCATCAACAACAATGTGAATGCAGCATCAGGTGCGCCTCCTATTTCTAAGTTTTTCAAGAAAGAAAGAAAGTTTACTCCTTTGAATGAATCATCGCATAGAATTATGAATAAGTTATTGGAACAAAATGTGCTTAATCTTCCTCCTATAAAGAAAATCGATCCTACAAAGATTAATTCACCCTATTTTGATAACAAATCTTTTTGTCAATTTCATCGCCAACCTGGGCATGATACTGAAAAATGTTTTGCTTTAAAGGGTAAAATTCAAGATTTGATTGATAATAATACTATCTCTGTTTCAGGAGTGAATGATAAAGGCAACACATCTGTAGCTCCTCCTAACCAAAATCTTAATATTTTTACTGATCCATTACCTTCTCATACCTCTAATGCGATTGAGGCTAATGATTCCTCTTTCTCATCTGATGGTCTTGTGTCTATGACTCCGAATGTGATTAACTTTGTAGAGCAGCAAGAAAACCCTAAAGAACCTTCCATCACATTTGATTCTAGTGAAACTATCAAGGCACCTGATGGTCCTTTATACATAGTTGCAAAAGTCAAGAATACACCTTGCCGTGGAGTGCTTATTGATCCTTCTTGCATGGTTAATGCTATTACTGAAGAATTTCTTTTTACTTTGCAATTGAATCAAGTGATTTATGACAAAACAGATGTGATTGTGAAATTATTTGATGCATTTTCTTCTCCTGCAATTGGTTCTGTTACATTACCTATTGAAGTCCATAACAAATCCCTTGATGTGAACTTTGCTATTATTCCTTCATCCGAACAATTTCGTGTGAAGCTTGGCTATCCTTGGCTATCTTCCATGAAAGCTATTGCTTCTCCTATTCACAAGTGTTTGAAATTTCCCCATAATGGTGAAGTTGTTACTGTCAATCATAGTCTCTTTAAACCAGCTGAAAGAACTTCTAGCATTCCTATTGATTATTTTTGGCCTAAACAATTCCAATCTCTTCCTCCGCGAAGTGATCATCTTTTCAAATCTTATCAAAAGTGGAAAACAGATATGATCCTATCTCTAAGTGAACCTAGAACACCCAAACTTGATATTCCTATCGTCCTTGAGAAGGAAGTTCTTCCTTTGAAAGATAAAACTAATGTCTTTCCTCAAGAAGATTCCCAACCCATTCCTATGGATGTGACTATGTCTATGTCTAATAAACTTTCTAAAAGCAGACCTATACCTCCTCGTCATGATGGACTTGGTCTCCTTCCTAAACCACATATTCTTTCTTTATATGGAGTAGTTCCTCCTCCTTCTTTTTATAGAGAGAAGAGACCTTCTTCTTCTCCTATTATCTGGCCTAAGAGACCACAACCTAAACACCCAAGTGATAAGGATGAGAACTTTCCTCCTCCTCAATCTTCTCCACTTCCTACTAAGACTAGACGAAACCGTTCTGCACGTGAACGCCGATGAAAGCGTCGTCTTAGAGCTCAAGCAGCTGCTTCTCAAACTTTGCAATCCCCAAAAACACCTTCAACAAGCATTATTCCATTTTCTCCAAAATCTCTTAAACATAAGATGCATGATGGTCTTGATCCTGTGCGAGTTAAAGATCCTATTTTTATAAATCTTGATGATGATATAGATGAAAATGTTATTCATGATGAAAATGTTACTTCTCTTGCTTCTGATAGTGAATATGAACTTGTTGATGTTGATAACCATCTATCTAATGAATTTTCTAAAGCACTTATCCTAGCTCCTAGACAAGAACAACGTGGCTTGGAACATGACCATAGCCCTTGTTTGGATCTTGTGATAGCTCCATCTGCTGTGTTGGATGTTCCTCCTCTAGCATGTTCCTTGCCTTCCTGAAACATTGATCAGCAAGATCGGGGGGTAGATGACGTGCTGGAGTAGTTTCATTAGCATAGCAGATTCTCTCTTCCTCTCTTGTGTTACTTCTTTTATGTGTTATTCTCATTCTTCTATTTGTTGTCCTTAGTGTTGTCTACTTGAGGACGATGCAAAGCATTGAGATCTCTTTTGGTCTCTCTCATGTTGACTCAAAAGACACATGTGTTCCCTTCTTCTAGGTGACCTTCCTTGATTGGGGAATGAAGAACAATTATGCATACATACATATGATATACATGAATTATCATACAACATACTGACCCCGAGGAAAGCAAAGTCACCTCGTGCTTTGTGTTTTGTGTCTATTATCCTTGGGTTTATCTCACACTTGGGGGCTAAATCTTTGTGATAACGTGCTCCTTTCCTTTCTCATTTCTTACGTGTATCACTACCTTAAAGCAATCACCCCCATTGATGCGTGTGTGATCGCTTTAATGTAGGGGGGCATACACCCCGTCTATCCCTTCAAGATACTTGAAAATTTCTTGGCGAACTTAGCTTTGCCTTGAAATTTTTTTGTATTTTTCTTACATGACTCATAGTGGGGGAACCTTACTACTGACAGTCATGGTTCTCCCTTGTGATCTTCCCTTTTACTTTGTCGATCGAAGTCGTAAGATCCTTAGTCCACTGGGGGCTTGGTGTGTCTTGCCTCCTTGACGTGGTGAAAGTCTTTCAATATTGTTTCCTTGTACTTTACCGGAAGTATGAGCGTATGCTTATACTCCTACTAAAGTGGGGGCTAAATGTAGCATCCTAAAATTGTGACACTTGCAATTTCAACTGCATTTGGGTCTTCACGATGGTGATGCAACACGGAACCTGAATGGAGACCCCGAAACTTGTTCATGACACCAAAAACTGCATTTTTTCAGCACCTTGGCCTGATCCTCCTTGCACCCCACTATCCCTGGAGGTGGGACCATGGCGCCCAGTGCCCTGGTCCTTCAGGACGAGGGTGCCCAGCACCCTGGTCCCCCAGGACCATGGTGCCCATCGCCCTGGTCCCTGGCCCTATTTTTGGGCCCGGTCTCTTTTGGGTCTCAGGTCTTTATGTTTGCAAATTGGAAAATAACCTTTCCTGGTCGGCCTAAGGTTGGGAAAATCAGTCTATCAACCCTAATTGGCAAGTATATAAACTACTTTTCCTCTCCCATTTTGAGAGAGGGAAAAAGAAAGGACATATGTGTACAAGACGCGGGAACGATATTCAAACATTCAAGCATTCAAGCATTCAAGCATTCCTTCAAGCAATTGATCATTCTAAGTCTCCATTCAAGGCTAAGTGTTGCATTCAAGACAAGGATTCAACCATTGAAGAGGAGATCACTTACAACATACAACATACAACAACATCTACACCTTCGCATGTAAGAATACAAACATTCTTACAACAAGGTACTAGTACTTGTTTTACATTACAATCATTTACATTTACAACATTTCTCATTTCTTGGTTAATTCCAAAACCGAGGTTTGACCTAAGGGAAAACCCCCAATCCCTAACTCCCCAATCGTCTTCACTTTTTTGTGTGTAGGTTGCAGGTACGTGGCTGTAATTGAAGATCTGGAATCCTTGTGCTGAGACGAACAAATCCCCCTTCGTTTTGTGGATTTTTCAGAGGACCGTGTGCACTCCGGGCGCCATCGTCCCGTCAACTTTCACTCAAATTTGCAGGACAGTTCCGCCTCGACATTTTACTGCTAATTCCAGGTCCACAGCTTCATCCTATATTCCTATCTCTGTTTATAAGCGAATCTTTCTCACTTTTCATGCATTCCTAGCTTAATCTTTCTATCTACATTCTTTACAAAAGAGGGTAGCCTTGCTGTCTTAACCCTTGAAACTCATTTAGAATCCAATCTTGCATTGTGTGGGATTGGATCTTGTGGGTTTCAACCCCTCTTTTAAATGTGAAGTGTCCCCTAAGTGAAAACCGTCAATCCTAGTGACCTCCCTTCTCTCTCCTTGGAGTTGGAGAGGGGAGAGCAACTAGGGTTCGATTTTCTGCTTTACACATATCTACTTGAATTCTATATGATTGTAAATGCAATGGTAATGCATGTATGTAGTAATGATGATCTAAATGAATGCAATAATGAATGTAAATTAACCTATAATGAATGCAAATGAACTCTATAATGAATGCAAATGAACCTATAATGAATGCAAATGAATGCTATAATGACTATATTTTTGTATGATAATGGTTGAATCAATTTTAACTTAGATACTCCTTGAAGAAATGTTAGTCAACTAGTAGAGAGAAACAATGATGTTAGAAATAATGGTAGAAAGAATGCGATTTAGACAGAAGATGAGAAACCAACAAACTATCAATAAGCAACTGAGATGAAAAATGAAAATAAATATTGAATGAATCACGAACCTGTGTCACATATTTTATTGCGTCAATATATATTCATCACCAAGCCTTATTATTTGAGCAATGAAACTTTAGCACATCAGGGTATAGGGAACCAAGATGCAAAGATATTTCATCGTAGAAACAAACACGTAGCAGACAAGGAGTGAACCCTCCATTTTGGGAATTGCATTAGGGGTCGAGTTATGTGTGGCGATTTCACCTTGATGTGAAGGCTCTTATCACAGACACCCACTAGAGAAATTTCCCTAGAATTTCATCGGTTCACACCACAAACAACAAACAAAGAAAAAGATAATACTCATCATAGCTCCTCTAGTCACTTGTGGACATCCTTGAGTAGCATAGAAACAATATCTGTCGCCAAATGATAAAAAGATAAAGATTGACCCAGACAAAATTCAACAGCTATACTGACCTTATGCCTTCGTTCTCAGCTGTTTGATGTGATGGTTGATAATGTCTGATCTCAGAAAGTTGTGGACCCCGTTTAAGACTAACCTGTCTGATTTCGAGTGTATCCTCTTCTATTTAAGACAAGATAATGATCATGTTGATATGGATATGATACGATTGATAAGACAGTTTGATCAGTTGATTGTAGATGTTTGAATGGATAGTCATATCCTTTGTTAACTTCATGCAAAGTGTTTGCTAGATATCTACTAGGGTATTTGTTTCTCACAAGACATTTTATTGTAAGTTTTTCTGATTGATTGATTTTCAATTTTTAGTTCTTTTCCAAGAGCTTTTTTGATGTTTTTGGATTATGTAGGTAGATTTTTGAATGTTTTTGGTTGATTTTTTCAGGCCATTATATGGATGTTTTTGAATTTTGAGTTTTTCATGTTTTTGGATTTTGAGTTTTTCAATGTTTTTGGATTTTGTCAGGACTTTATCTGATTTTTTTGATTTTTTCAGGACTTTATCTGATTTGTTTGGATTTTTTCAAGACTTTATTTGATTTTTTGGATTTTTTCAGTTATGTCCCTAGTGTGCAGACCTGTATGATATGATGATCTACAGAATGCATATGGAGACAAATGAATTTTTGACATGACCTATGTGAATGCAACATGTAGGATGAAGATGCATTTCCTATTTGAACAAGGTTGACTGTGTTTGTTTTTGCATTTGAATACACCAATTGAAATGGAGGTGCAAAACATTTCATAGATAAGTGGTCAATCGATCTCTAAGGCCCTTCAGAACATTCATCTCAACACACTTAGTGACTAGGTTTTACAAATGGAGATGCAGAAAACTTCCCCATTGGTTCTTGAAACTTTGATCTTCTTTTTCCCATGTGTGTGCAGATGAGTTAATTCCTACTCTTGTGTTCACTAAAGATCCTTAGCATCCTATACGACTAGCTACATGGATTATTCTAACTTCAAAAGCATCCCGAATAGAGCCTTGCTACTAGCAAGCCTTGAGAGCTTCGACAAGGTTATAGACTGTAATTTCTCAAATATTACTCCATTGCTAGTAGGCGTTCATAGCCCTGATGGAGTTACTTGCATGTTCCAATAGTCAAGTTTTTTTAATCGCATTTGTATACATGACATTTCAGTTATATATCATTGCTCTTTTGCTTTGAGATGGATATTTGGCATAGCTCTTTTTATTTATATTTTCTTGCTTTGACGTGTAAGTAATGAAACCTACTTGGGTGTGACAATTACAATGGCGCTGAAGTAGAATTTCAGATTTTTCACTAGTCATATGATCAACTAGGTGTCTAGAATGAATTAGAGATTTTGTTAATGTGTGAGATATAGCAATTGATAGATTGTGGGTTAACAAGTCTCAAATAGTGAAATCACTACCCAACCATAAGTAAAGCGTCGTCATAGGGTAATGTTGAGAATGAATGACTTTAGAACCCCAAAGACTTCATGTACGAATATCTAAGAAAGGCGATGACCCTTGTTTTATTTAGATGCAACAAATGATAAACTCGAACAGTTGCCTTGTTTTATTTGATGCTCCTATATAAGAATGCAGAACTTTAAGAATGCAATACATCTAAAAAGGAAACTACATGTTATGCAGTGTTCTAAATGATACGATATGCAATGTGGAAAGTAAAAGCTAAACTACACAGCCCTTAGGTATAATATCGCTTAAGGTGCATGCTGTTCATAGGGTCAGAGATTGGATCTCCCTCCATGGTAGCCAAATGATAGGCTCCATTGCCTATGACCCTTGTTATAATGAAAGGACCTAGCCAATTAGGTTCGAATTTCCCTAGCCTTTCTCGTTCTGCTAAGTTCCTTTGATTCTCTTTAAGTACTAGATCTCCCACTTGAAAGGTTCATGGGCGGACCCTTTTATTATAACTTCATCTCAGTCTATTTTGATATCCTTGTAAATGATTGAATGCCATTTTTCATTTTTCATCAAGGGTCTCTAGTTCTTGCAACCTTGCTACCCTGTAGTCTTCTTCTGATATAATGTTCTATAAGGATACTCTTAGAGATGGTATTTATATTTGAATGGGGAGTATTGCTTCTATACCATAGACCAAGGAATATGGTGTTGCTCCTGTAGGTGTGCGCACTCCTGTTCTGTAAGCCCAAAGAGCAGGATTTAACTGAAGATGCCAGTCCCGTCTTGTGTCAGTGACTACTTTCTTAAGAATTTTCAGTATTGTTTTATTCGTAGCCTCTGCTTGCCCATTACTTTGTGGATAATATGGCATGGCAAATCTCTGTTGTATGTGGAATTTGTCACACAACTCTTTCACTTCCTAGTTTTTAAATGGATGCCTATTATCTGTAACAAAGCACATTGGAATTCCATATCTACATATAATGTAGTTGAGCATGAATTTTTCTATCTGCTTTCCAGTAGTGTATGTTAAAGGAATCACCTCAACCCATTTTGTAAAGTATTCAGTGGCTGTCAAGATAAACTTGTGCCCATTGGACGAAGTAGGGTTGATTTTACCTACTAGATCTAATCCCCATTGTGAAAATGGCCATGGTGATGTGATGGGTTGAAGATCTTGTGCTGGTGCATGAATAAGGTCTCCATGCATTTGGAATTGTTTACACTTCTGTACATATTTGTAAGCATCTTTTTCCATGGTTGGCCAGTAATACCCTGTTCTCAACAGTTTCTTTGATAATGGCAGACCACTTTGGTGAGCCCCACAGATTCCATCATGGACTTCTTTTAAAGAAAGGTGTGCTTCATTCTCATCTAGACATCAGAGAAGAGTTCCATCAAAACCCTTTCTATACAGAGTATCAACTATAATGGTGTATCTAGATGCCTAACGAATAAAGGTCTTCTTTTGATTTCGGGACAGATCTGGTGACATGTATTGGGTATGCAAATATGTATATATTTTATTGTACCAAGGTGATTTTGGACCCATAATTGCACATACATAGTCTGATAGGGGGATCTCATATGTAGGTAGCATTAATTGTTCTATGATGAACTCAAACTGAGTTTCGTTAGCAGGCATATTCAGAAGAGATCCTATGGTTTCCATTGCATTTGTTGCCTTGTTTTGTATTCTGGGGATTTGTTCGAAGGTAATTTTGCTAAAGTGCTCCTTGTAATCTTTGACCAACTTCTTATAAGGCATGAGTTTGGAATCATTCATATTATAATCATCATTGACCTGGTTTACAATTAACTGTGAATCACCATAGACCTGTAACTCTTGTATTTTCCATTGCACAGCTGTACGAAGCCCTATGAGGAGAGCTTCATATTCTGCCATATTTTTTGTGCATGGGAAATTGATCCTAAATGACTTAGGTATAACATCCCCTTGAGGAGTAATGAAGAGAATACCTTCTCCAGATCCATGATTTGTATATGATCCATCAAAGTATAACTTCCACATTATTGAGGCATTTAGTGTAAACACGGATTCATCTGGAAAGTCTATCAGCAATGGGTGACTGTCTTGTATAGGAGCCTCTACTAATTGATCTACTATGATTTGTCCTTTGATAGCTTTTTTGTCTATGTATTCTATATCAAACTCGCTCAAGATCATAACCCACTTGGCCAATCGCTTGGTCAATGTCACTCTGCTCAATAGGTATTTGAGTGGGGAAAACTGTGCAATGAGTTGTACCTTATGACTCAACATGTAGTGTCTGAGCTTTTGGGATGCAAAGATTAATGCTAAGCATTCTCTCTCTATGGGGGTGTAAATAAGCTCATAGCCGATCAGAGTCCTACTTATATAATAAATGGCTCTTTCTTTTCCATTTTTGTCATGTTGTGCCAATAGAGCTCCCAGAGCTGAGTTCATTACTGATATGTATAACAATAGAGGTTGTCCTGGAGTAGGAGATATTAACACTGGTGTGTTCAAAGATAATCTTTTAGAGCTTGGAAAGATTCTTGGCATTGTTCTGTCCATTTAAAAGTAACTCCTTTTCCGAGTAAATGCTGGAATGGGTGACACTTATCTGCCAACTATGCTATGAATCTCCTTATGGATTGCAATCTTTTTTGTAACCCTCTAAGTTGTTTAAGTGTTGATGGAGGTTGCATATCAATGATTGCCTTGACCTTGGCAAGGTCTATTTCAATTCCTTTGTTTGATACTATAAACCCTAATAGTTTACCTGCTGTTACACCAAACACACATTTCTTCAGATTTAATCTGACATTATACTGTTCCAACCGATCAAATATCTGTGTAAGAACTGCAAGGTGACTTTCTCTGGTTTGTGATTTAGCCAATATGTCATCCACATAATCTTCCATTATGTTATGGATCATGTCATGAAATAATGTTGTCATGGCTCTTTGGTATGTTGCCCCAGCAGTTTTAAGACCAAATGGCGTCACATTCCAACAGTATGTTCCCCATGGGCATGTAAAGGCCATTTTATGTTGATCTTCTGGTGCAATTTTAATCTGGTTGTATCCTGAAAAACCATTTATTAAGGATAGCATCTCATTTCTGGCTATGAGGTCAACTATCATGTCGATATTAGGTAGCGGGAAGTCATCCTTAGGACAAGCTTTATTTAGATCTCAAAAATCGGTATAGATTCTGATCCCTCCCATGGGCTTAGTCACAGGTACCAGGTTTGATATCCATTCTATGTAGTCAATAGGTCTGATAAAACCTACATCCAACAACTTTTGTAATTCTATTTTAACCAGTAATGAAATACTTGGATGCATTTTTCTCAATTTTTGCTTGTAAGGTTTAACTCCTAGTATCAATGGTAAGTGATGCAACACTAATTCAGAATCTAAGCCCGACATGTTTGAATAGGACCAAGCAAATTTGATAGGTTGTTGTTTGAAGAAATGAATGAATCTGTCTTTTTCTTCTTTGCTCAGTGATTTTGCCAGATGGATGTTATGTACAATTTCCCCTTCTACTATATTTACTTCTTCTGTTTCCTCTGTAAGTAATGTTGAACTTTCCCTTTCCATAGGAAGATTACCCAAATCACTTTTGTCATTATGGGTAGTTTGATCCTTATCTTCTATTTGAGAAGTACTTTCTTCTCCAAAGTATTCCATTCTATTTAGGTCTATAGCAAACCCTGCTTTATGATCACCTTGCAGAAATCCTTCTCTAACTCCTAGAAATTCTGAAATCGCTTCGTCGTTTTCAAACCAATCCAGCATTGGTTTTCCTTCTTGCCCCCAATCAATCAATTGTGAATGTACTAGGGGTAAATCATTACTCCCTTCTTTAGTAGACTTGGATAACATGAAGACTTGATTGTTTGACTGGCTCTGTGTATCTTCATCTTGTATAAGCCTTATTTGATTCCTTAATATTACACTTTCTAGTGGGCTAGAATCATGGAGTGATAAGAATTCGTAGTCATGTGAATCTGTCTCACTGTCAATATATGTTTCATCATATGGGCTATCATCACTTATTTCTTCTTGTTCCTGTCCCTGATTCCGTTGTAGATTGACTGGTCTTCTTTGTGCATTAGTGACCCTTCTTAAGCTAGGTATAAGCCTTTGCAATCTTTCTTCATCTGTTTCGTTAGGTTGAGCCTGAGTTGCTTCTTGTGGTAGAAGTAGTGACAATAACTATGGGTGGGATTCAGGTGGTGGTGGTAATCCTGCATCTATTGCCACATTAGCCTGTACAGTTGTGTCAATAACTACATCATTTTGTACTTCCACGGTGGGTTCTTGCAAGAGTTGTCTCATGTCTTCCCCATCTAATTCTGCGCTTGGTGATGTAGGTACCTGATTGCTTGTTTGAGATGAAGATGGAAGAGCCTATGTGGACCAATTCCTTTGTGATATATAATCTGATGGTTTGCTTGGTTGATTAAGTATATCAAGGGTACACTGTCTGGCTTGTGTGATATGTTGTACATCCTTGTATCCCAATCCTCGATTTCCTGGATTATGATTAGAAACAACAGGTTTTAGTCTTCCTTGCTTTTGTAATCCTAGGCCTATGGTACCATCATATCCATGTCTTTGGAGTATTTTGAATCCATTGCCATACTGATCTGTGTGTATTTTGGGTGTTGTCATATGATCTTCTTCTCTATATATCCAATGGTTAATATGTTCATTCAAGGATTCTTCCTCTAAGTCTCCCCATCTAATGAAAGAGCATGCGTCTGAGTATCTGACAATTTCTTTTCCTTTGTCTTTCTTTTGTATTGTAGTTTGAGGTTTCCCAAAGGACTTAGGAGAAAAAGGCAACTGTTTCCCATTTAAAGTATTTGCAATAGAGTACTCTCCACAATCCATATCCTTTATTTGTAAGGAGGATGTTGTAGGAATATCTTGTTGTATTTATGTGGTCTTTAATGTTTCCAACTGTGTAGTGAGAGGTGCATCCTGATTGATAGGTACCTGATTATCGACACTGTCTTTTAGATAATTACAATGTTGAAACAGATTTGGATCACCCTTTATGGTGATTTCAATACCATTGTATGGGAATTTGACACACTGATGAAATGTAGATGGTACTGCTTGCATGGTGTGGATCCATGGGTGGCCCAATAACATGTTATATCCCAGCTCTCTGTCCAAGGCTTGAAAAGTGAGCTCTGTCGTTATTGGTCCTACTTATACAGGTAATGTTACAATGCCTTTAGATGGACGTTCTTCATCATCGTAAGCCTTGATGTTTATCCTTTTGGAAGAATCAATATGAAGTTCAAAATATCCCAGTGCTTTGACCAACTTTAAGGTACAAATGTTCAAACCGACTCCCCCATCTATAAGTACTCTTCTGATTCTTTTCTTGTGAATGTAAGCTTCCAAATGTAGTGGGTCATTATGAAGCAATTTATCACTAGGAATATCTTGTTCTGTAAATGCAATATGTGTACCTTGTGTTACATTTCCTACCATAGACTGGAAGGCATGTTCATCTATATCTCTGTCCACTACTGAATCTTGAAGTGCTTTGTCCAGTATAGCTCTATGATTGGGTGAAATATGTAGTAGTTCGAATAAGGATATCTGTGCCGGAGTTTTCTTAAGTTGCTCAACTACATTGTAAGTCCCTACTGCTGGTGGTTGATTTTGTGGTATCCCTTGCAAGGTTACCTTTGACTTGCGAGTAACCACTGCATAGTCTTTGTCTCTGGGAGTAATTGTGATTGTAGCAATTGTATCATTTGTATCATAGGTTGTCTTATCTAGATTTATATTAAATCCTTCTTCATAGTCCCAATGGGTATGTTTGGCATTCATAATATGTTCAATGAGTTCATCTTTAAACCAATCTGAGTGAGATGGTTGATCCTGCCCCCAATCCCGGAGACAAAGATTCGCATCATCATCATACTTTGGTCCTTCAGATATCATGCAAATTTGGTTGTCATCATTATGAGTGTCTTGATATTGGTCCTCCTGATCAGGTGTTTCTTGTGAATCATTGCTTGTTGTATCTCCTGAATTAATGGCATGAATAGTGTAGTTGTATGAGACTTTCATGTAATTAGCCGTGTTGTCTTGGGTACCTGATGTGGTCACTTTTCCATTGTCATGATTAACAAAAGGATCTTTAAAAATTGTATGATTCATGTTTGTTGAGGCCTTATTTGTATCAATTGTGATGTCCCCTTGGTCTATAATATCTTGGACCAAGTTTTTCAATTTGTAGCAACTTGCCATTTTGTGACCTTTAGTCCTATGATAATTGCAAAAATCATTGTCATTCCACCATGTAGGTTTGAAAGGACCTGGTTCATATACTCTTACTTCAGGTAGAGTTATTATGTTTGTCTGTATTAACTTTTTGAGTGCTGACTCAATAGGTTCTCCTAAAGGTGTGTAACTTCTTCTTGGAGCGTTTAGCCTGGGATATCTTGTGTTTGTATTTTGCATAGCATTTACATTGGTTGAGGTTGTGTTATTCCCGGTATGTGGATTTGTTGACTGACTCATTCCCAGTGATAAAACGGGTTGAGTTCTATTTATTGTTTTGGCATCTACAATACCATCATTGGTCACATTTTTGTTTTTTGACCAAAACATAGATTTGTCATTGTTGTTGGTATTGCCATACTTAATAAGACCTTGCTCTACCAAGCCCTTCTCACATTTTAGAGCCTTTTCTGTGATTTGTTTGAATGTGGTAAGACACTGCATTTGTATCAGATATTTTATCTTAGGAATCAAATTTTTTGTAAAGATATCCACTTGCTCTGTTTCTGGGATAACTATCTTGCATCTCCTGTAGAGAGCCCTCCATCATTGTATGAAGGATGCAAATGTTTCATTCTCATATTTCTTAGTGGCACATAAATCCATCAAAGTAACCGGGGTGTCAATGTTGTGTGAGAAGTTGGTAATAAATTGTTCAGCTAATTCCCCCCATGACGTGATGGTTGGTGGTAGATGTGAAAACCACTCTAAAGCCGGACCTCCCAGACTTTTAGGGAATAGTCTCATTAGGTAAGTATCTTCCGAGGCAACTTCTATACATGCCATAAAAAATTCTCTGATATGATCTCTAGGATCACCCTTCCCTCGATATCTATCAAATTTGGGCATTTCAAAATGTTGTGGGAAGGGTGGCATGTATAATGTGTGATCAAATGGATAAGGACGTAAGTCTTGCATTGTGTAGCTCTTTTTATCATTACCAGTTTGCATGGTCATCATCTATTGTTGCAAACTCTGTACTTGCTACGTCAGAATATCTATTGATGTCAAAGGTATACCTTGTGTGTGTGTATGTCCCACAAAAGGATTCATGGTTGCATAACTAGGAGGTTGTTGAAAGGTACCAATATTATAACCTTGTGTGTTGTGTGTTCCAGTAGGTACTGTGAAATAAGCGATATGTGAACCCATGTTTGGTTGAGTTGTACCTGTTGTGTAGGTAATACCTAGATTTGCATTTTGATAACCATATGTGGATGCCATAGAATAGGAAACTGGAGGTTAGGTTATACTCGTTGATTGCGTTTGAATATGTGTTGAGACACTTGACATTATTGGTATGCTCTGTGATGGTATACTAGCATTGATCACTAAAGATGACACCCTTTTTTGAAAGTTTGCATTTGTGTTGACATTTGTTGGAAGAGGTACGTTTTGAGGAAGACTAGAGGTCATTGCTTGTATTTGCATCAAGGGTGGTGTTTGACTATTATCTTGACCTAAAGTTTTTTCTGGTGGTAAAATCTTTGTGACATCAAAATCCTCAGGTAATTTTGCCCCATTTTGTATTAACAACGAAAGATACTTGTCCCTATCGCTATGTATAACTGCATCTAGGATCATGAGGACATGCAGGTCTTGCTATGCAAACTCAATTTCTTCTTTTGTCAGATGTTGTTGTAATTCATTTATGGTGGACATTGTCTGTGTACCTGAGTGTTGACTTGTTGACATGTCCATGTTCCAAGTAGGGTTTATAGACTGTGTGTTGTTCGGGTCCATTATTCCTTTTGCTTTATGGGACCTTATGATGGGCATCTAAAATTGCCTATATGATGATGGTTCTATGCAAGATGATGACCTAACACTAGACAGTAGATGTAAATATGAGGTATGCAATACTATACTAGACTCTCTATTGAGGATTTTGATGTGACCTTTTGATGGGATGGGGTTTGGGATAGACTAGCCTAGTCTATGCTCTTAGATCCTTTCCTTGGATCACCAGGTGTACTAACCACACCCTAGGGTCTCTAGGACTTCCCTTGCTTGTGGAATCCCCCGACCTTTTCCAATCCACCCACCATCAACTTGAATTTTTGCTCCTAAGGTCTCACCTACTCATGAGATCCAAAGAACCCTTACTTAGGCTAATAAGGGTTTGGCTTGTTCCACACCTTCTTAGGTCCTAGAAAGGATAGGATAGGTCCTAGACATGGTTATCCATGCATTCATGGGCCCCCAAGAGGTTTTCAACTTCCAACTCCTTATCGATTTCACTATTTTGTCTTTTACCTACAAAATAGGGCTACAAGGATTGTGCCCAATTAGGCCTCCTATCCGGAGATTAGGGCTCCCTTTTGCAAACGATGCACATGCTTGTGAAACTTCCCAAAAGTCCTGCTATTCATTTGGCAAGGGCTCAAGGATTTTCCTAGTTTTGGGTCTCCAAGTGTCCATACACTGCCCTCGGTGAATTTTGGGGTTTTTAAGGGTTTTAAAGAGGGTTTTTAGGCCTACCAGGGTCACAATGTTGGTTTGTTGATTTAACCACCTTGTCTGGATTGGTGGAAGCTCCTCCTTCTCACAAATAGTTCTCCACTCACCCCTCTACAACTCCTCCAAAGGGTGCCTCCTCCTCTGTCCTTCCTTGCTCTCCTGGACCTCTGCACTTTAACCCTTCCTAGCCGGGCATTGTCTAGTCTCGCCTAGGAGTGGGTCTTTAGTTGGCTTCCCTGCATCTTCAATGGCCCTACTTGCTCTGAAGTGTATAGGGTCTATACTCCTATTCCCCATGGTTTCATGGTGATTCCACAATGGGGAAAGGAGTTAACAACCCATTTTCTCAAAACAGTCCAAAACTGGATAGTGAGAAGGCAATTTACAAAATATTTACAAACACACCACACTTGCAAAACAAAACCTAATCTAATTGCTCAAAAAGGAAGTATATACACCATACAAGACCCTCAACATTGTTTGGCTCGAAATCAATCCATTAACAATCTTTCCTTACTCCATTTGTGTCGACTGGTAACAAAATTGCAGTCACAGTCAAGTCACTTTTCTTGGGCCATACAACAACTGACATCCAACCCATTATCTTAGGGTTTGCAACTACTTATACTACCCTTTCCTCATTCTATGTGCCCATATTAGGGTTGTCCATGCTAAACTAAAGATCTTGACCTACTAGGTGGAAAAGTTGTCATGCAACTTTTGCAACTTTTGAGCAACTTTCTCAATGTTGCTTTTCTTGACTCCTAGGCCCATATTGGGCTATCCTAAGGACACTGCCATGCTAAGAAGGACCCTAAACACCACAAAGGCACACATACCCTCTATTTTCAAGAAAAACTCAACTTTGACTTATGACCCTAGGACCTCAACTAGGACCTAACTAGAACCAATGAGCACATGGCTCTTATTTTATTTACAACGGCTTCATAAAGAAGAAAGAACACAATCAAAAGCAAATGGTGGGAGCCCTTTGAAGGGTGCTCCTGCACCACCTTTTTATCCTTTCTATCTTTTTCTAATGCAAGTCTTTCCATTTGTTGATGAAGTTGTTCGACCTCAATCTCTCTATCAATCGTACGGGCAATCCTAGACTCAATATCTTTCTCGTATATAACTCCCATATATTGGAGTGCGCTTCTTCTTAAATCCCAAGCTAAGTTAGCTAGACCATCAATGATTTCTCATTGACCACCATTTGGAACTAGATTAGGTTGCTCAAAGGGGAGAAAACCATCACCTGAGACACCCATGAAGGCACATGCTATGAACCTATAACTGATAATGGACTTAGACGTATATGAGGTCTAGATGAAGATGTATATGATAAATGGTGGACTATGCAACTAATATGGATGATAATGAGGGCGTAAGTGGGACTATGTAAAAGACTAAGGATGATAATGAGGACGTAAATGGGACTATGCAAAAGACTAAGGACGATAATGAGGGCGTAAATGGGACTATGCAAAAGACTATGGATGATAATGAGGACGCAAATGGGACTATGCAAAAGACTATGGTCACAAGTATGTAAGGACGTTTTGAAAATCAATTTCAAAAATGGACTTTGTTTTTGGTAACTTTGTGTGTAGGACAATGTTTTGCAGTTTTCCAAGTCTGAGAACAATAGTTGGTAGGTATGTATAGCTAACTGACTCAATTTTCATAAAATCTCAAAAAATTCAGAGATATGTGGGATAGGGCCTGAAATAGCCCAAGGGACTGACTCAATATTGGTCTATCACAACGATACATAAAAAAGCATGAAATACAATCTTAGGCTGGATATTGGACACCATTCAGTGAGGCCCTTACGAAATACCAAGACAAAATGAACAGATAGAGAGTCTGGCAGCACTGGCTTCACTCCATGGCACATAGTACTTCTTGGGCATGCCAGTCTCTCTTACCCCGAAGATCTGAGGATCTTATAGCTGAGGGATTCCTATATCATAGTGTAAGGTACATGAAGGGTATCTATGGGGTATGATCCGTACTCTCAGAACCACTGAATGTAGGATTTTTGGCAACTAATTTGGTTCTTAGTATTAGGTTTCGAGGGATCCTGATCCAACGATAGATTCTCAGAGCAAGCCACTTAAGGCTTTAGTTGAGCTTATCAGTGCAGGGAAGGCCCCCACATATGTCGAATTCACTCAACACTCTAGTTGCTTGACCAGTATATTTATATAGCGGCTTGAAAAACCCACTCGAGAGTATGCTGGGAGAGATGATATCCCCAACGCATCCCAATTTGAAGTACCTCTATGGGGTGATGAAATCCCCAGTCAAAGATACCCCTCACTACAATGAACAAAAAGAAAAAAATTGGATGTCATTGTCACCTTCCTTCTTTCTCCCAAAAGCCCAATGGCAAGTAGAAAGTCAGTTAGTGCAATTGTAGGTCCACCCTAGACACAATGAAAAGTTCTTTTCCCTTAAGAAAATGAAAAAATGATTTAATCTAATGCAGCCTGATTCACATTCGTTTTATAGCCCAAATTTAGGTGTTAGATCCACATGTGCATGCCAATTTTAAACACCAAATCCAAGAATGAAGGCATACATGTCAATTTTAACCATTTGATTTTTTAAGCACCAAAAACCAAGTGTAAGATGCATGCATGTCAATTTTAGCCCATGTCATTTTAAGCACCAACAACGAAGTGTGAGATTATCCATGCATGTCAATTTTAACTGTTGTTGATTTTAAGCACTAAAAATTGAAGTGTGAGATTATCCATGCATGTCCATTTTAACTATTGTGAGATGTGCATGCAAAATTACTAATCTAATCCTCTCTGCAAATCTGCCATAGGCTGTAAACAAAAGATTAGTAGCAAAATAAACCAACAGAAAATAGAAACTGAGAACTTGACAAAGGTGATTGCGTAATATTGCGTGATACTTATTGAGCGAATGCATGAATCTAACAGAGCCAATGAGTGATGTTATCTTCTTGATTGCATAACACCAACATGTTGATTGCGTGATAGAATGCAGACAACAAAAAAATTAGAAAAATTCAAGAAAACTAAACCCGATCAGGAACCTGCGAAACCAATTGTGAAGCCCTAGCCAAATCCCTCATCATCCATTCAATATTGATTAGATCATATTTAACTATATAAGAAAGAACTAGGCTATTATATTTGTCTAAGGTCAGTTGTTCTTCTGAATCCTGTATCAATTTTTCTGCCTGGAGAACTTTTTGATATCGTTTGGCTTCTCTCCTTTGTTGTTTCGTCCTTCTTGCACTTGAAATCTTGAACTGAACTTTTCTTGCCATAAACTGTTTTAATCAAATCCTAAAATAAAAAAGTAATTTTGATCCCGGATTAACCAAATTTAAGACAAAATTATACAGAAACAATAATAGTCAGAAGAAAAATAAAACAACAATTAACCCTGCGGATGCGTGACCCAGAAAGAGCGATTGCGTGATCTGGACAGGGCGATTGCATGACCCTGAAGGGTCGAATGTGTAATTTTGTCTATGTGATTGTGTGATAAAAAACCTTTTCTTGAAATTCATGCAACTTGCAAAAAAATGAACAATCCGTAAAATCTGCAAAAATCACACAGAACACAGAAAAAGGTTAAATTGTTGTTAGTTCACGTCGGGTTCACCAAAATGTAACTCATGCTAGAATTTATCTTCAAATAAATAAAGTTATCAATTAGAAGCACAAGGGAAATCATGAATCCCTATCTAATCAACAAATCTAACAAACCAGACAATGCAATGATACAATCAAGCAAAATAGGAATTATAATTTCAATCTATAAAAACTCCCTATTCCGTGACTGCGTATTGCTTCCATTGCTCTTCTCCTCTTCATGGTATGATGGCTCTTAGATATTGTGCTGGTAACCTATAAGTGACACAAAGATTCAAAGTTCGTGATTGTTGAAAATGGAGATTGGATGCTCAATTTATAAAAAAATTGGAGAGGATTGATTGAAAGGTGGAATAGAATGATCAAGAGATGTGAACTCAGGTGAGCTCAAATGTAAGTTGAAAGTTGAACTGCTGATTGTGGGAGTGAAACTCAATAGATTGAATATATTAATTGAGTCAACTGATTGAGAAAAAGCTGACTGAAGGAAGAAAAAGAATGATTGGTAGAAATAAAGAGGATGACGCAAAGAGCTTAATTTAGAAAAAGCTAACTGAAAGATGGAAATAGAAGTTGAAGAGATAAATGATTTAATAAATTAATTGATTTAATTAATTAATTTAGCATGTGCTTGCATTTAGATTGGGATTATTAATTTAATCTTTGCATGAGATATTATTCAAATAATTGAATTTATTAATTCAATTTAGCATTTGAATATATTTAGAACTTGACTTTGATTTTCAATTTGGTTTTTGAAATCATGCACATGTAATTTGAATTTGGAAGAAATTAGAAGAAATTGAAATTAAATGAAATTAGAATTTGAGGATTTGGAAATGGAAGAATTAATTAGCTAATTAAATAATTTAAAGAAACTATTTAATTATTTAGAAATGGAATTTAATTAAATAAGAAAGGTTATTTAATTTAAAGGATTAAATCACAATTAATTAAATAATAAATATTTAATTAATATTTAGAAGAGGGTTGAATGATTAGATGATTAGAGATAGAAATTGAAAATTAGCAATTTATTTAAATAATAAAGATTATTTAAATTGAGGAATTATCCATAATTAATTAAATAATAAATATTTAATTAATATTTAGAAAATGATTAAAATGATTAAATGATGATAGAAAATAGAATAATTAATAAGATGAAGAAATATGAAATTAGAAGAATTTAGAAGAATTAAATTAATTAAATAATAAAGATTATTCAATCAATTAGAGGAATAATTAGTACATGATCAATGAGACTGTTAGCATTTGACATTATAACAGACAATGGAAGATTGCTGACATTTCAATAAGGATATTGAGAAGGTTGTTGATGATTATGGATATAACTGATTAAGGATGTTTACTATCTTGATATTATTATTTTGTCATTGATGTCAAGAAATTGATTTTCTAATTCAGTATGATGTTGCCATATCTTGAGAAGTATGATTTGAAGAGTATAAAAATGTCGGTAAAAGACACAGAAAGAATATGATGAATAAGAAGATGAATAAGGTATTTAATGGGCAACTATTACCGAGTCAGACAATGATGAGATCATGATGTTTAGATTGTTTTAACATCATACATATGTTGTAAATTGTAAGGTTAATACTATACTATGTTACCGAACAAGGAACCTAGTCGGTAAACCCTAAGGAACCTAGTCGGTAAATGCTAAGGAACCTAGTCAGTAAACCCTAAGGTTATCACTATCGATTAATGAAGGCAGAATCTCTAATGAGTGAAGTTTAGTATTCACCGAGTTGTTACCGAGTTGTAACCGAGCTATAACATAATACATTAAATGGTTACATGCGTTATTTAATGAAGGAAGCTGATGAGCTGGTATTGATTAAATGATTGGTATGCCGTGCATGAAGTTTGTTAATGAATCTATGGCAAAGAAAAATTAGCATGAAGATCTACAGTTTAGATTGAACCACAATACCCTAGCACAAGTTCCAAGAAATGTATGCAAGTTCCAAGGCGGGGTAAAAACATTTTTCCGATCGAAGGATACATTGAACCTGGACAAGATTGAACATCTGATGGCTATGATTGATCATGGGAAAAGTGATCAAGGAGATTAAGCAGTTAAGTAATTGTTTATAAATAGGGAAGTATTGATAAACAATGTATGCGAGCAAATGTATGCACAAGGATGCTACATAGTGATTACCGAGCATAGAAGCTTGAAGACCTGTTTGAATAACAGAGTATAGAAGCCTAGCAGATGGCCAAGATTAGTTCTATGTCTAGATTGTATTGAACAAATAAGAATCTGCTTTAGCATTTTAGATGTGAAGGTGTAGATAGATTTTTATTACTATTATTTTGTGAAAGTGACAGAAAATCTCTTAACCGAGTGGACTTAACAGTCTTATTTGTAAAACCCTCTAGCAAGGTGACATTCTGATTGAGTGTTTGAAATCCTTTAACAAGGTCACTTCTAACAAGGTGAAGATCCTAACAGATATGAGGGAAATCCCTTAATCGGGTCACATCTAGCAATGTGTTTGTAATCTTTAACAGGATTTTCTTTTAACCGAGCATACTCTAGAAGAGTATATTTCTTAGTGGGTCCGAAATCCCACAGTGGTTTTTCCCTATTTGGGTTTCCACGTTAAATCTGGTGTTATGAGGTTTATGATGTTTATATGCTTTTGAGTTTGCATGTTTAGCAGTTTTGGTTATATTACTGAAGTATATGTTACCGAGGTTGAATTTGATGTTTTTATGGAAGATTAAGTTTGTATGATTCACCCCCCCTCTCATCTTGTTGGCTATTGGATCTGTACTTACATTAAGTATCAGAACTATCAATTGGTATCAGAGCTTTGGACTCTGGGAAGAAAAGTTTAAAGGTACTTGAGGCAAAGATCCGAAGATGTATAAGAGGGATGCACCGAAGCTAAACAAGTCAAGTTTCTCTACATGGCAGAAAAGGATGAAGCTGCACCTATTAGGAGTTGGAGAATATGCTGTATATTATTTGGAGAATGATTTCATCACACCAAGCACCTATCCATTGACTATGGAAGAGATAAAGGAAAAGCAAGAACATATCCAAGCAATGACTGAAATAACATCTGCATTGACCGACTCAGAGTTTAATGATCTAGAAGGCTGCAATGATGCAAAGGCTATGTGGGATAAGCTCATATCAGTATATGGAGGAGATGAACATGTTCAAAGAGCAAAAGTAGATAGTCTAAGAGGACAACTTGAATCTATGAGGATAAATGAAGGTGAGAACATAACTCAGTACAGTACAAGACTAAAGGAGATTTTCAATCAAATCAAAGGAGCAGGTGGAACCATTGAAGAAAAGGATATAACAAGTAAGTTGTTAAGAACCCTTCTACCGGCTTATGCAATCCAAGTCTTTGCAATCAATGAATTAAGGTCTGTACCTAATATGCTAGTTTCTTTAGATGCTACTATTGGTAAGCTACATGCATTTGAGTTAAGTAACTTTGATAATAGTGGATCTTCGATAAATAAAGTTGAATCTGCATTTAGTTCCTTTCATCTTGATGAATCTAATGATTACAATGAAAGAAAGTATAAGTACTCTGAAGGAGATCACAGTGGAGCAAGTGAAAGATTTCATAAGAACATGGAAGAAGTACACAAAATGTATGAGGAAATCAGAAAGCAGGAAGAGTTTGAAGCACTATTAGCCAGAAGGTTACCGAGAGGCAAAGGTAAGTATAAAGGAAAACTACCTTTGAAATGTTTCAATTGTGATAAGATAGGACATATGGATTCTAACTATCTTGATAAAGATTCTATTGAAAAGAGAGATTACCAAGATGACAGACAGAAAGACAATCATTATAGAGGACACCGAGACTTCAAAAGAAGAGATATAAAGACATGCTTAATAGCCGATGAGGAATCCAATGATGATAAATCAGATGAAACTGATACAGAGGATGTAGTTTATGTGGCTATCAAAGATGGATCAGATGAAGAAAGGTATGAAGAAAAAGCCCTAATATCTCACATAAACACTAATGATTCTTGGATCATAGATAGTGGATGCTCACATCATATGATAGGTGATAAACACAAGTTTGTTATGTTAGAAGATTATGATAGAGGTTATGTTAGATTTGGCAATGATGTACCATGTCTGGTGAAAGGTAAAGGATCTATAACACTTCTTGACAATGCAAGATGCAATGATGTTTATTGGGTTGAAGGTTTGAAATACAATTTGTTGAGTGTAACATAGCTAAACAATACCGGTTACCGAATAGAATTTCAGAAAGGAGTTGTCAAAGTTCATGACAAGAATGGAAAGTTAGCTGCTACCAGGACACAAACAAAAGGTAACACATTTCACCTTGACTCAACTTGGAACAAGTGTTTGTATGCAAAAATAGATGATACCTGGTTATGGCATAAAAGGTTTTGTCATGTAAATTTTGATAATTTGATCAAAATAAGTAAGAAGCACCGAGTAAGAGGTTTACCAAGTCTTGAAAAACCTGAGAATGCTATGTGCCAAGGATGCTAGATGGGTAAGATGACAAGATCAAGCTTTACAAGTAAGTCTTACATTTCTAAGGGAATTTTAGATATTGTGCACACTGATCTTTGTGGTCCTATGAAAGTTCAGAGTTATTGTGGTGATAAATATTTCATATTATTTGTGGATGACTATTCAAGGATGATGTCAGTAATGTTTTTAAAAGAAAAATTAGAAGCTTTTCAAATGTTTAAATGGTACAAGGCAAGAGTTGAAAATGAAACAGGAAGACAACTGAAATGTCTTAGATCAGATAGAGGAGGAGAGTTCACATTTGATGAGTTCAACTTATTCTGCAATGATCATGGTATTAAAAGACAAGTCTCTGCACTGAGAACTCCACAACAAAATGGAATAGTTGAGAGAAGAAACAGATCTATTGTGGATTGTGCTAGAACCCTAATGATTGAAAAGAAAGTGCCACAAACATTTTGGAGAGAAGTAATAAGCACAGTAGTTTACACCCTGAACCGAGTACAATTGAAGAAAGGTACTTTGAAGACACCATATGAAATCTGGTATGATAAGAAACCTAATGTAAGTTATTTTAAAATCTTTGGAAGTAGATGCTATGTACACAAAGATGATAGAAATGGCAAGTTTGATCAGAAAAGTGAAGAAGGAACATTTCTAGGTTATTCTTCTAGAAGCAAAGCATTTAAATGTCTAATCAAATCATCTAACAAAATAGTAGAAAGTGCAAATGTGAAAATTGATGAATTTGTAGAAAGAAATGATGAAGGAAATTCCAAAGAACCAGAAGATTATGATGAATTTGTCTATGTTCAACTGACAAGTCCTACCGAGAGAATTGTTGACGAAAATGAAGAGAATATCCAGTTACCGAGTGATGAAGAAGATCATACAAAGCCTACCAAGCCTGTATTAGCCAAGTATGTCAGAAGACATCATGCACCAAGTCAGATTATAGGAGATAAGGATGATCCAGTGATGACAAGGAACAAACTGAGACAAAACACATGTTTGATATCTAGATTTGAACCGAGAATAGTGAAAGAGGCATTTAACAGTAAATATTGGATAAATGCTATGACATAAGAGATTGATCAAATCAAGAAGAATGACACATGGACACTAATCCCAAGACCAAAGGACAAAAATATAATCGGTACAAAGTGGATTTTCAGAAACAAGTTAAATGAAAAAGGAGAGGTCATTCGAAATAAAGCAAGACTAGTTTGCAAAGGTTATGCTCAAGAAGAATGAATTGGTTATGGTGAAAATTTTGCACCTGTGGCTAGACTTGAAGGAGTAAGAACATTGTTGGCATATGCTGCTTTCAAAAACTTCAAGGGATATCAAATGGATGTCAAATCTGCATTTCTGAATGGAATATTAGAAGAAGAAGTTTTTATTGAACAGCATAAAGGATTTGTTGAAGACAATAATAAAGATCAGGTATGTAAATTGAATAAAGCATTATATGGTCTGAAACAAGCACCTAGAGCATGGTATGAAAGATTGCACTCTTATTTGATTAAGATTGGTTTTATAAGGACAAGTGAGAACAACAATATATACATGATGAATGATGAAAATGGAATACTGATCTCAGCCATATTTGTTGATGATATTATATTTTGTGGAAATGACTCTCTATGTAAGAACTTTGGAAATGAAATGAGCAAAGAATTTGAGATGTCATTAATCGGTGAGATAAAGTATTTATAGGTTTACAGATACTACAAATGAAAAATGAGATTTTCATTACTCAATCCAAGTACATAAAGGAAATCTTGAAGAAATTTGGAATGGAGGATTCAAAACCAGTAAGTACTCCTATGACTACCAACTGTAAATTATCAAAGAATGATGAATCTGCATCTGTTGATGAGACACTTTACCTATCCATGATTGGAAAGCTACAATATGTTGTTCACAGCAAACCAGACATAGCACATGCAGTAGGTATAGTTGCAAGATTCTCTATAGATCCTAAGGAAACATAGATGACAACAATTAAAAGAATTTTTAGATACTTGAAAGGCACAGAGGATTATGGCTTAGTATATCAGAAAGGAAATGATTTTGATTTAAAAGTTTATACTGATGCTGATTGGGCAGGCAACATTGATGACAGAAAACGAACAAGTGGAGGAGCTTTCTTTTTAGGAGAAAGACTAGTGAGTTGGCTTAGCAAGAAACAAGGATGTGTTTCACAGTCAACAACAGAAGCTGAATACATTGCTGTAGTATTGAATTGTACCAACATTGCATGGATCAAACAACTGTTGGAAGGAATAAATGAGAAATTTACCAAGCCAATAACTATATTCTATGACAATACTAGTGCCATCAACATTTCAAAGAATCCTGTTATGCACTCTAAGACAAAGCACATCTCTATCAAATATCATTATCTTAGAGAAGAAGCTCAAGAGAAGAAAGTGGTGTTGGAGTATGTTAGCACAAAGGAACAAATAGCAGATATCTTTGCCAAGCCACTACTAAGGGACACTTTTGAATATCTCAGAAGTAAGTTAGGGGTCTTACCCCTATCTTCTACTCACTGACCGAGTTCGGTGAAAACATCAATTCAATGACTCTATCGAATATATTTTTAGAGTTGATGCTAATTTACACACTTTAGGATGTTTTCTAAAGGTGTACAGGAAATTATACAGGAAACAATACAGGGAACATGAATTTAAGACAAAATGCTCTGACTGAGACTCAATTGATACACAACAGTAGGAAATCACTTCATACAGGAAGAAATTATGTTTTAATTCTTTACTTTTTGGCATTGTTGTCAAAGGGGGAGAAGAATAATATAAGGGAGAGAAGATATAAGAGAGAGAAGACTGATTGAAAAGATTATAGAAAAGAGGAGAAGTCTAATGTATGGGGGAGAAAATCTGTTGATAGCAAGAGAGCATTTTAGCATTTCAGAATCACAGCAATCCGAATCTTTTTAAGGTCAAATCAATTGATTTTTCCATCAATTCCAAAGAGGGATATTGTTAGCATTTGACATTATAATAGACAATGGAAGATTGTTGGCATTTCAATAAGGATATTGAGAAGGTTGTTGATGATTATGGATATAACTGATTAAGGATGTTTATTGTCTTGATATTATTATTTCGTCATTGATGTCAAGAAATTGATTTTCTAATTCAGTATGATGTTGCCATATCTTGAGAAGTATGATTTGAAGAGTATAAAGATGTCAGTAAAAGACACAGAAAGAATATGATGAATAAGGGGATGAATAAGGTATTCAATGAGCAACTATTACCAAGTCAGACAATGATGAGATCATGATGTTTAGATTATTTTAACATCATACATATGTTGTAAATTGTAAGGTTAATACTATACTATGTTACCAAACAAGGAACCTAGTCGGTAAACCCTAAGGTTATCGCTATCAGTTAATAAAGGCAGAATGTCTATCAAGTGAAGTTTAGTATTCATCGAGTTGTTACCGAGTTGTAACTGAGCTATAACAGAATACATTAAATGGTTACATGCATTATTTAATGAAGGAAGCTAACGAGTTGGCACTAATTAAATGATTGGTATGCCATGCATGAAGTTTGTTAATGAATCTATGGCAAAGGAAAATTGGCATGAAGATCTACAACTTAGATTGAACCGCAATACCCTAGCACAAGTTCCAAGAAATGTATGCAAGTTCCAAGGTGGGGTAAAAATATTTTTCTGATCGAAGGATACATTGAACCTGGACAAGATTGAACATCTGATGGCTATGATTGATCATGGGAAATGTGATCAAGGAGATTAAGCAGTTAGCTAATTGTTTATAAATAGGGAACTATTGATAAACAATGTATGTGGGCAAATGTATGCACAGGGATGCTACATAGTGATTACCGAGCACAAAAGCTTGAAGACCTATTTGAATAACAGAGTATAGAAGCCCAGCAGATGGACAAGATTAGTTTTATGTCTAGATTGTATTGAACAAATAAAAATCTATTTTAGCATTTTAGATGTGAAGTTGCAGACAAATTTTTATTACTGTTATTTTGTGAAAGTGACAGAAAATCTCTTAACCGAGTGGACTTAACAGTCTTATTTGTAAAACCCTCTAGCAAGGTGACATTCTGATTGAGTGTTTGAAATCCTTTAACAAGGTCACTTCTAACAAGGTGAAGATCCTAACAGATCTGAGGGAAATCCCTTAACCGGGTCACATCTAGCAATGTGTTTGTAATCTTTAACAGGATTTGCTTTTAACTGAGCATACTCTAGAAGAGTATATTTCTTAGTGGATCTGAAATTCCACAGTGGTTTTTCCCTATTTGGGTTTCCATGTTAAATCTGGTGTTATGAGGTTTATGATGTTTATATGCTTTTGAGTTTGCATGTTTAGCAGTTTTGGTTATATTATTGAAGTATATGTTACCGAGGTTGAATCTGATGTTTTTATGGAAGATTAAGTTTGTATGATTCACCCCCCCTCTCATCTTATTGACTATTGGATCTGTACTTACATTAAGTATCAGAACTATTAGAGACATTTTTAGGTGTCTACAGTTTGGAAGACTTTAGAGGTTAACCATTTGAAGACATAAAACCTTTAATGGTTATTGGAGACTTTGGAGGTTTATGAGAAGTGACTTCCTTTTATTTAGGAATGTGACAATGATTAGGATAGGATTTAGCTAATTAGAAGGATTTAGAAGAATCTAGAAGGGATTTAGGCATGCAAGTAGATTTTGTAGGAGAATGCAAGTGGGAGGAATTTTGGGATTTTTAATTAAAATAAAATCATTTATTTTAATTAAATTGTGTAATTTGCATTTGGATAGATATTTAAATAAATATTAATTTATTTAAATGTGAATGTGAATTTTAGATTTTATTTAAATAAATCTTAATTTATTTACATGAGAAAAAGGAAGATAAAGCATTTAAATGCTTGAAGACTTTGAGGGAAACAATTAAAGGCTTAAGAAGACTCTAGAAAGAAGCCATTAAGTTTGAAGACTTTAAGGGAAACCATTAAAGGCTTAAGAAGACTCTAGAAGGAAGCCATTGAGTTTGAAGACTTTAAGGGAAACCATTAAAGGCTTGAGAAGACTCTAGAAGGAAGCCATTAAGTTTGAAGACTTTAAGAGAAGCCATTAAAGGTTTCAAGTGGGTGAGGATAAATAGGATTTGAAATAAATAATTTATTTATTTAAAATAGTTGTGCAACTTGCATTTGTAGGAAAATACAAGTGGGTGGAGGATAAAGGTGATTTAAATAAATGTTAATTTATTTAAATGTGAGAGAAGATTTTGGGGGATTTAAATAAATATTAATTTATTTAAATGTGAGAGAAGATTTAATTAAACAAATAGGATTTATTTATTTAATTAATGGTTTGAATTTGGTTAAGTGAATTAAATCAAATAAATTGAATAATTTATTTAATTAATAGGAGAAGAGGGTTAAGATGAATTAATTGAATATTAATTTAATTAATTATTGATTGATGGTTAAATAATCAAATAAATACTAAATATTCATTTAATTAAGTGGACAAATTTATGTGACTACACCTTACACTTTAGGCATACATAGATCCATTCTCAACACATAGTATAGTACATAAAAATACTAGTAAATAGGGTAGGATCTAAAGAGAAGCCTTGTTTAATTGATCTTTCTAGCTAGGGGTTGAAAAGAGCTCTATTTACTTCAATTTGAGCAATGACATCATGAAATTAAAATTTGACCATTTTATAATATTTCTCAAGAAATCCAAAGGCTTCCAAGATAGAGACAACAAAAGACCATTCAACTCTATTGTAGGCTTTCTCAAAGTCTAAGAGCAACATCCCATCATTTTTATTGCACTTTTTAGCCAATTCCAAAGACTCCCAATTGATTATTAAATTCTCTAAAATACACCAACTTTAAATAAACCTAGATTGAGAGCTATTAATGATCACAAGAATAATGTTAGTGAGTCTCAACAAAAGTAATTTGGCAAAGATCTTTTAAGATGCATTCAATAGAATAATGGGTCTCCAATTCTTAATATTACTTTTATCACCATCTTTAAGTATGATCTTGATAATTCCCCTATTAATATTCTTACGAAGGGAGACTTTCTCAAGAGCTTCTTTATATATATTATAAGATTAGTGCAGGATCATGGGGGGCCAAAAAGTGTCGATGTGAAAAAATAGCCTTTTCCACTCACCTAAAGACATGAAAATCCGTGTTGACTTTTTGCTTGGCCTGGGTGTCAGTACACCTTGGCATGGTAAAATCGAATATTAGATAAAATCGGATATCCGAGAATATCAGATATCCGATTTTTATACGTAATTTTAAATTAAAGAATAAATTATATATTATATATTATATAATAATATATTATATATTACATATTATATAATATGTAATATATAATATATTATTATATTACATTATATATTATATAATATAATATTATATATTAAATTATACGTATTATATAATATATTATTATATTATATTATATATTATATATTATATTATATTATATATTATATATTATATAATATATAATATAATATATTATTATATTATTATATTATATATATATATTACATATTATAATATTATTTTAAAATAATTTAACTATAAAAATTCGATATCCGATAAAATTAGATATCGGATTTTATTGGATATCCGATTTTCTGAGACAATATAAGTGGATTGTGATAGCCCATGGGTTATTTTTCACCCATGGGCTGCACAATTTCTTTCAAATCTGATATCTGGTTGGTGTAATGCCCCTACCCTAGTCGGCCTTGTAAAACCCGTTTGACCTTGGTTGACTTCCTATGTGGCATTCTTGAATGGTAGGTTAACCGTGATGTAATGTGTAGTTTAGATAATATAAATAATCATGCATACCTATTATTGTGCTTTTGCATCGATTCTTGTGTATATGTAATTGTTTCCTAACTCTTGTGATAAATCTTGAGCTAACGCCTTCATTGAATAGGTATATGTATATGTATACTTGCGTGATTCATGGGTGCAGAAGATTGCAAGTACAACACCGCCTAGGGCAAGGTTCATCTCCTTCGGGATTCGCAGGTTTGAGTAAACCTCCTCCATCCTCAGAATTCAGATTTGGGGGTCATAAAACTCTCGTCTTGCCTTAGCCATGGTCAGGTGAGCATTGTGTGTGGATTCATGGGGCTTTCTTTTCATTGGGTTGCGTGTCATGTGATTTGGTGGACTTCCTCGATTTGCATGCCTTGCGCTGGATAAGTGGAGTTTGTTACCCTAAGTATTTAATTCAATTTAATGAGTAGATGTACGCATTAGTAATTTAGAAATTTAAAATAGGTAGTTTCTTTTATATGATTAATCGTTAAGAGATCACTTTAATTATAATTGTAGCAAGCTTAAAGCATTTAAATTGAAATAATGTGTTCATTTACGCATTAGTAGTTGAGAAAATTAGAATAAATAGATTTCTTTCATGAGATTAGTCATTTATTAAAAAGGTCGCTTTATTATGTTATAGCGAGTTAATTTAATAGTTAATTTTAAAAATAATGAATTCAATGAGTTATGCGTTTTAGAAAGGAAGGATTTAAAGTCATTTGGGAAATAGAAATAAATTTATCATTTTTGCATTTTGGAATAGAAAGGGTAAATTTCATTATTTAAAAAAAATTAAAATTAGAATTAAATAAGAAATAGAGGCATTTTAATTTTAATTAGAAAAGCGAATAAGATGTATTGAATAGTGGAAAGGAATGATTTCCATTCTCATTCTCTTTTATTTTAAAAATAAAATGCCTAAATTCGAAATTGAAAATGAGGTCAGAAAAAAAAAGAGGTTTCTCATTTAACCTAGTTTTGGGAATATTTTGGGGGTTCTCTTTTTGGGATCTTTTGGAAAATGGAGGTGGGGAAATTTTGGAGAAAATGGAGTTTGCATTGAGTTGCAGGTGGGAGCTCTCCTTCAAGTCTTGCCCAGAATGTGTTATGAGGTAGGGTTCCAATCTACCCTTTTATTTATTTGTTGAATCAAAAAAAAAATGGTGTTTGAATGTTCTCCATGAAATGCTAGAAAAAAAAAAAGAAATGATATTACCCATGAATGTTTTTGAGATTTAGTTTCAGTTTTTTTGAAAGCTTGGTTATTCTTGGATTCAAGATTTGTTATGGATTTCTTGAACATATTGAAAGAAGAAAATCTTCCCCATTTTATTGCTTAAACATTTTGGAAACAAAAAAAATGGCTGTGACTGTGATAAATGGTTAATGGAGGATTTATGTTATTTTAGTTATTTCATTATGTGATTTAAAAAAAATAAAATTTGCTTGAGTCGAAACTAGACTGTATTAAAAAATTTATATACAAAAAAAAATAAACAAAAAAAAAAAAAGTAAAATTTGGGGTTTTCGGGGGGGGGGGGGGGGGAGTCGAAGCTCAACCTGCCCCTCCCCGCATGCCGCCACAGCTCCATTCGGTGCCCACACATAGTGGGGGCCGAAGGGGACTGCGTCTCCCATGGAGGCCGCAACTCCTCCCGGCGCCACTGTGTGGGGGAGCCGAAAGGCTTGCGACCCCCATGGCAGGCGCAGTACCCCTGACTCCACTGTAAGTGGAGGCCAAGGGGCTTGCGTCCTCCGTGGAGGCCGCAGCCTCTTCGGCTAGGGTATGGCCGCCCTAGGGTTTCACTGCCTACGGTTTGGCCGCCCTCTAATTTTTAAATTTTTTTTTTTATTATTGTTTTTTAGTATTTTAAGTATAGTTAAAACTTGATTTTGGGGTTCTCATTTTATACAAAAAAAAAAGGAGATGCTTATTATTATAAATTTATTTTAAGTAATATTTTGTATTATAAAAATGAGTTGGGACTTTTATTTTAGTAAATAATGTTTTTTAAAAAGAAAAAAAGGGGATAAATGTATATATTAAAATATATGCTAATATAGATAACATCTATTTAGCATATATTATTAATTATATATATAGATTTTTGGGCTTTAATATAGCAATGACTTTCATTGTATTTTTAAATCGAATGATAATTAATTGTATGATAATGAGTAAATCGAGTGGAGGTAATGGTCTTTAATTTTTAAATGTATGCAATAGAAGCTTAATTTAGCTTGGAAATGATTTTTCCATTTCTTCATTCACTCTTAATGTATTTTGTTCTTTGTAGTAAAAGGTTAATTTTTGTGTCGTTAGAGAAGGGGCTAGATTATTGTTGTAAACCAACTTGTCATTTGTGTTTATCTAAGGATTAAATTAATCTGTTTAGATGCTTAAGTCAACTTGAGAAAATGTTGTAATTACTCGTTAACGCTTGAGCATGGCTTATTATTTTGGTAATCTATACGTCTATTATAATAGCACGTCCTTGATAGGTATGTTGGGTCCCTGTCATCTGGTTGCTTTTGTCTGGTCATAGTCGGTCAGGTCTCCATTTAGGATACTGACAATTAAGAAATCCTTATTTTTGCTTTGATGTATTTAGTAGGATCCGCTTCAAAAGGGATCATTATGTAATCATCATCCGAGGTGGCTGTTGTATATTGGTTGTGTTCGCCTAAGTGGTAAAGATGTAAAAGACATGTAAATAATGTATTCTTAATGAAATTAAATGCCAAGGGGGTCTTGCAGTTGAGCAGACTCGGAGATGTAGCCCTTTAGGGGTGAACTCCGAGATCATATCTGTGTTATGCGATGTTTCTAGCCTCCTTTGTTTCATACTTTAAGTTATCATGTATGATTGTATCTTGTATAAGTGTATGGTGGGAATTTAATGAATTTAAATCAAAGTGCATAAAATTATTCATCTTGATAAATGTAGTAATCAGGTTCATAAAACATTGTAAGTATGATTATGGAAAAGTATTTGGTTTATGTAATTAAAGGGAATAATGGTGGAAAGAATCTCATTAGGATGCCTTCATTGTTTTAGCTTGATATAAGTTGGTAATTTGAACGAATGTGAATGGGGAACAAAGTTAGAATTAATGTTATAAATCCTAATTTGAAATTTAAGGGATGAATCTCATATAGGTATTTACCTTTTTTATCTTAGTTAATGAGCATCATCATGTTAGTATATTGCACTATATTTGATGAATTTGTTTAGTTATTTCATGTTTTAATCTCAACAAATAATCCTTACCCAGATTAACTTGATAATTGGGTGAACTCAACTATTTATCCATCATTATAACCCTAATAAAAGAATCTCTTTATGATTGCTACAATTGATCTAAAAGGGGAGGGATTCAATTAGTTGTTTATATCTTAATCTTAGCAAATGTATCACTTCATATTAACCTCATTTAACTAAAAAGAGTGACATACAATAAGATAGTTATATTCCAATCCTAATGGGAGAACGTCACTATGAACTCATATTTTACTTCTGTAATAATGAATATCATCTTGCTAACTATATTTTAATTAAAGGAATGAACTCGTGTACCTATTACATTTTCACCTTAATGAATTGAGCTCCTTCTTTTAGCATTATTAAAACTTCAATGAATGAACCCTATGGCTAATTACATTTTTATCCTCCATAAAAGAACTACGACTCATTAGTTGGTTATGCTTGAAATCAAATGGAGGGACCTGACTCAGTTAATGGTAGTATATTCCTTAATGAATGAACCACATCTTATTAACCATACTTTTAACTATAAAGGATGATAACAATTGTGGGTGGTTACCTTAAACCCAAATGAATGAACTTTGTTATATTAGTCACATTGTACATTAGTGGGTGGACTCTTAAGTTAATTATATTTTAAAGTGCATTGAGTAAATAACCTCGTCTTGGCCTCCTATCCATTCAAAATAAATGAACGCTTCCTAAAATTCTATGTTGTAAATTTATCGAACATAATATATATCCATGTCTTAAGTATTAACATGTAATTAAGATATCCAGCTTAATTGGATCGATTGTCGCGAGTTGAGTTAGGTGTAAGGATATGTAATCGCGTTGGGAAACTCCTTAGGTTTGTTTAGTCTTTCGTTGTGTTATCTAAGTTTTCAGATAACTCCAAATTATCTTAATGTTGTAACTTATTATTAACACTCGTAAGCATTATTATTATAAAAAAAAAATATTTACACTCTATTTGAGTGTTTTTAACTTAAACCCTTTGGGGTTTCCTGGCGGGGTATTACAGTTGGACTCGATATCCGATATTGTGACCCAAATTTACAAAAAAATCCATTAAAAGGTAGGATTTTTATTGTTTTTCATCATTTTCATTCAAATTTTTGCATTTTTTTAAATGTTTATTTGTTTTTCATTCAAAATATATTTTTTTCATGAAAACTAGGTTTTTAAAAATCAAATACAAAATTGTTCAAATTTGTTAACTAAATTCAACTGTTTACATTCAATTAGGTTAAAAATGGGGGATAACAGTGAAAACATTGACCAACCACAACTGCAACAACCAAACCCTCTTGCACAAAACCCTCCTTTGCCAACCCCCCTCAATCAAGGATTTAATTGCACAAAATTTGAACCAATTGAGGAGTATTGTAGATGTGTATCGTACGATACGTCGTCTGAACCCAATGTTTGATCCCCTCATGTTGATCATAAAGAGTATATAAATCATCACTAAGGAGCACAATGTCACTCTTTTGTGGTGAGATTCTATGAGGGAACAATATGCAGATGGCTTGTCCTATAAGGAGATCAAGGATCTCAAGATATCCAAAGCCACTATCGTTGCATTGTTTGTGAATCCCTGCACTGGTCAACCCACAGACCCCCCAAAAATAAAAATTTCTATTAATGGTTCACAAATGATGGTATTGTGAAAAACTTTTGGGATCATTGCTAGATGGTTTTCTATAAACCACCCAACAACAATCTTGATGTCCCCTTCTACTTCATCAAAAAATTGTATGTTGAGTTTGTTTTAGGAAAACATGTGAACTACTTTGACATCCAGCCTTTCGAGGGTGTGGGTTTAGGTATGCCCCAAAATAGACCTAGGGCAGTCATAGTAGTCTAGGGCCCATATGTCCCCCCTCCTCCTATTGATCCCCCACCTCCAGTGCAACATCCAAATATCATCTATGAGGCGACGTCACAGAATATATCGACTATTCACTCTTTGAGTAGCCTTTTGGTTTCTCAGGCTGGAGCAATAGCTCAGCCTACTTTTGATGGTAGTAGTGCATCTGATAGCATTGACACGTCCTCCTCAGCTCCACACATTTGTGTGCCCCATAGTTGTGTCATGTGTGGGCATGTATGCTTGGGTCCAATTGGACAACCTGTTGATCATCCTGCACACATTACAAATTATGAGGTGCATGAGATGCATGATGCACCAGATGTTATGACAGAGACTGGAGGATACCGTGGAGAGTCCTCGCATGCTATAGGTGAGGAGGAACCTTCATGATACATTGCTGATGTAGTGGTAAGATTTGTATTTTCATAGTTCGTTCTATATTTAAATGAATATTTATAATCTAGATAGTATTAAGTATGAATTTTTATTTATATGGTCTATTTAACAGTTGATGATAGAGGAGGAGTTGACATAGATCCAAGAGGGCACCTTGACGACCATTTCATTTGGCCTTGATAGCTTTACGGTACATATATTATTGCACCTATTCATTTGTATTTTATTTTACATACATGCTCATCATTTATATTGGTATTAATTACATTATGTAGTAACTTGCATGTATATCTTATTTTACTCTTGTAGGGCACATGTAGCACGAGTGTGGGGCTGTGTGATTCAGAATCTGGTAGTGTAGTTGGAGACAAGGGAAAGGTAATTGAATGCAAATATGATTGAATGAATAGTTTAAATAACTTATAATTATTATACACGTCTAGACATAGATCGATAGTTTCATATACTTGTTGTGTATATGTAAAAAAAATTATTGGCTTCACATCCTTGTTGACTACACCCACATGTGTGTTTATTTTATTTTGTGTTTAGTAGATATAATTCATTATTTTCAGTGACAATTATATGCTAACTTGTATCAATGTCATGTTTGTGAACATATGTAGGTTGTGTATGAAAATATTGAAAACATACGTCCTCTACCGAAGACATACATCAAGAGTCCTCCAAAGCCAAAGAGAAAATGTGGAGATGAGGTAAACAAGAATAGTTCAATTATAGTTCATTTTTATGTTAACTTTTCGAATGTGAGTTATATAATATAACTAATCTTAATCGTGGTTTGTTTTTTCTTGTGTAGGATCCTTCAGAGCTGAGCAGTGCGGTGAAGAGGATACAATTTTGATGATCCATCAGTAACTTAGGATGTTATAGATATTTTTGGGATGCTTACATGTCTAGTTGGCATGTATATTTTGTATATGGACATACATTCACATCTATAGACATACATTTTGTTTGAGTTGGTGTTTATGCCATATTTGTGTATGGACATACACTTGTAATCATTTGACATTTTCATGTATACAAAAGTTGATATTTGATCATATAAATTGTTGCTCATGTGTGGATGGTGTTATCATGGAAAAATTTAATCTTCAATCCAATAATTAACAATGGTTAATAATGGTTATTTAATGAAAAATGCAATTCATTTCATTTCATCGTAAGTGTTGTTTGTATAATGAACAATACAATCATTTAATGAAGAATACAATACAAATCATTTAATGAACAATACAAATCATTTAATGAGAAATACAATATAATTCATTTAATGAATAATACAATACAGTTCATTTAATGAACAATACAAATCATTATTATCCTATGCATGCTCCTATTTTGCCCCCCCCACTCGGTCGAATGCTCGGGGTCATACCCTACCAGCGTCGTCTCTTGAGCACCCTAAGTGCTAAAAATTGTAAGACTTTGATGGGCTCTAACTTAGAATCTGTGGCACCTACAAATGATCTATTTGAACCTACGAGGCCATGAGAGGGTTCCCTACAAAATCCTATCTCAGTTTTTCAATTTTCCCTGCGGTTTTATTAGGGCAACATTTTTTCATTTGGCAAAAAAATCGCCAGTCTCATTCAATCGAATGTTGTCACGTGGCCAATTTCTCATTCTTCTCATCGTGATCATGAACCATCAGTTCTGACATGTCCTGTTAGGCATTATTACCCTATGCATGCTCCTGTTGCCCCCCCAACTCAGTTGAACACTCGGGGTCATAACCTACCGACGTTGTCCCTTGAGCACCCTAAGTGCTAAAAATTGTCAAACTTTGACGAGCCCTAACTCGGAATTCATGGCACTTGCGAACAATTTGTTTGAACCTATGGGACCACAAGAGGGGTCCCTACAAAATCCTATCTCAGTTTTTCAAGTTTCCCTATGGTTTTATTATGGCAACATTTTTTGAGTTGGTGAAAAAATCGTCAGTCTCATTCAATCGAATGTTGTCGCATGGCCAATTTCTCATTATGCTCATCGTGATCACGAACCATCGGTTCCGACATGTCTAGTTAGGCATTATTACCCTATTCATTCTCTTGTTCCCCCCCCCACTTGGTTGAACACTCGGGGTCATACCCTACCGGCGTTGTCCCTTGAGCACCCTAAGTGCTAAAAATTGTCAAACTTTGACAGGCCCTAACTTAGAATCCATGGCACTTGCGAATGATCCATTTGAACCTATAGGGCCATGAGAGGGGTCCCTACAAAAGCCTATCTTGGTTTTTCAAATTTCCCTACGGTTTTATTAGGGAAACATTTTTTCAGTTGGCAAAAAAGTCATTAGTCTCATTCAATCGAATGTTGTCGCATGGCCAATTTCTCATTCTTCTCATCGTGATCACAAACTGTCAGTTCTGACACGTCTAGTTAGGCATTATTACCCTATGCATTCTCCTATCCCCCTCCCCACCCCTCAGTCAAACACTTGGGGTCATACCCTACCAGCATCATCCCTTGAACACCCTAATCATACCCTACCGGCGTCATCCCTTGAACACCCTAAGTGCTAAAAATTGTCAAAATTTGATGGGCCCTAACCTAGAATCTGTGGCACCTGTGAACGATCTGTTTGAACCTACGGGGCCACAAGAGGGGTCCCTATAAAAGCCTATCTCTATTTTTCAATTTTCCCTACGATTTTATTAGGGCAACATTTTTTCAGTTGGCAAAAAAATTGTCAGTCTTATTCAATGAAAAAATATAGATAAATAAGCATTACACTGTAGACACATAATGATCATAAATATTTCCATGTATTGTATACACATAATTACCATTACACTTGCATGTGACATCCATGAAGGGATATGCAAACATCATTTTTCATCATTATCAATACAACTACACCAATGTACTCATGTACAGATACATTGTATATCATGAATATAACTAAACCAGTTTGCTCATGGACATCGTATATCATCATAACAAAGTTACATCAATTCACATCCATATACAAATACAACATCCCACTTCATCTGCATTAGACATCCTCATGTCCTAAGAGAAAAGCTTACGTGCAACAATGCCTGCATATAAATGAAGACCAAAATAAGCAACCTTTTTATGCAGAATGAATGTGCTACAAGAAATAAATTATAACACTTAATACAAATTATTTTGTCAAATTATAAATAGATCATTTGAAACATTTTTAAGACGTACAAGATTGTATAATTACAAAACTTACCAGTTTATCTGCAAAGTCTACAAGCATAACTTTGAAGAAAGACACATGTTGATTAAAGCCCTTCTCACTGCATTTATCTACATGGTTGAAGATGATGGTAGATATTGTCATTTCTAAATGTTAATACATTCACTTGACATAGTGTGTGAAAGTTTACAAAATTTAATCACATTGACAAAGTGAGGGACTTAGTGTTTATGCACAAAATTTAATCTCATTAATGCACAAAGGAATATGTACCATCGCCAAGAGTAAACTAGTCAATGACGAATGATCTAGCATGAACCTGTATTTTTAACAATTGTTAGTCTACACATAAAATGTATGCATGAACATAAAGGCTTTATGATAATCACTTCAACTGAAATGCATGATAATAAATGAAAAGGTGAGATTATATACCATAAAAATACGTCCGTTTGAATTATATCAAGACAACCCACTATGTTGATGCAAAAATCATAATGCGATAGTGTTGTATATCATTAAAAAGAACTCCATGAGCATAAAGGTTTTGCGATAATTATATCATAAAAAATTGTCAAATAGTGTTGTCTAATAACAAAAATTATAAAGCTCATCAAATGCATGATAATAAGCTGTGTTGCAAAAATACGTCCCTTTAAATTATATCGAGTGTACCCACTATGTGCATGCAAAAACGGTGTTGCCAAAAAAAAGGTTCATCAATAGACCTGCATTTTGAACATATCCTTAATATACATGTAGCAAACTTGAACATTAAGGTTTTATGATCATTGTTTGAAATGAAATGCATGATAAAAAAAATAAGGCACCATTAAAGACCTACTACTCAAGTATGTCTGAAGGGTCATCTCTTTGCTTAAGAGTATCCAGTATTGCTTCATGATCAATAGTAGTCACTATCCATAGGTCTTTGGTCTTCAGTTTTGCTTGATGCTTCAATAAATTGACATTTGTAGCTATAATAAGGTGTGAATACATGAGAATGGTTTTGTGTCTCTCATAGTCTTCAAATGCAGGTATGCCATTCTTTCTGATCATGTATGTTCGCAACCAAGTTCCCACAACAACAACTAAACCTATAGGATATGTGAACTCATCATCATCTGTCACTGGTTGTGTTAACTTTTATTTTCCCTATACACATCATGCCAACCAATATTCTGACCTCTCTCCATTCCCTTACAGTGCAACAACTGCAAAAACATGTCTTGGTTGTACAAGATCTGATAGACGTCATACTCAAGTGAACTTTCCATGTCATCATTTGACAAGGATATTGTTTGAGATAAAGGAGTTAGATATTGGGGAACCCACGTATCAACCCACTCACTTGACTCACACTAATCCCAATCACACCGAACACAACTCTGACAAAAACAAGCCAATGCTCGTGTCCAAATGGTCCATGTACTTGCATCTAAGCTGAGAAATGAATGCATCTTTGAAGAATCTTTAATTGTTTGACAATCCAATCTATATCCCACTATTCCCTCCTCAACCAACCAAAAGAATCTGGTCACTGCTGAATCAAGAGTACCTCCATGTGACAATGTTGAACTACACCAATCAACAATAGAATGTGCATCAGAGAAATTTGCACTTGAAAGCCTCAATTGCTCCTTAACTAGAGCTCTCTTCAAACATGCACCTGCTCCATCATGTTCCCCCTTCACATTCACTGCCTCAAAAAAAACACCAAATATGAGGTATACACCTCTTTACATGCATTCTACTCAACCAATAAAACATACAGGCATTCTTGAATTGACCCTTACAATTATCTGACCATATGATATGTTGATCAATTGCAATATCTTTTTCATGCAAGAACTCAAAAAATATCTTGAAACAATATTGCACATACTTGGAGTGTGATCTATCATCACTCATATAAAAATGATACTCCCTAATTATCTTCCTGTCCTCTTTTGTACTATCAGGAGCATGTCTATATTTAATGTGAACAAAAATAGCAATCTGGATTGAATTTTAGTACTGAGACTATACCTCATTCTGTGGTTGCAATGTATAGTTCTCTACAAAATCAACCACCAATACAATAGTGCCAATCGAGAAAGAGTTCTTACACATCCTGAACTGTTGATCCAACCACTAAGACCTATGGGTGTGCCTTGCATACTTGTAGAAAAGATTTTCCTTAAAATCCAAAATAGAATCAACAACACTCACTTCTCTTGAGACTAATTCGCATCTAGAACCTTCACCTCCACTCTTCAAAGTATATTTCACTGTCTCATATCTTTTTTTCTCAACATAATTATTTCCAAACTCATGTTCGCTGCCCTCATAAAAACATGAAACAAACTTTGACAACTCACCATATTGTGAGACTCATTGAAACAATCATTTCTATAGAAATAGAAGCCATCATCTCTAGGGCATTAAAAAAGATCTTGCAAGTCTCTTGATGATCTCAGAAATATCATTGCACCACACTCCCACAACATCTCATTAGTATGCATCGTAGAACGAATATGGCATAAAAGTTCATGGTACATTGAAAACTCCACATGGTACTTGCAACAACAAGTATTACGAATCTTAAGAGGTACACAACAAAATGGCTTCAAAGATTCAAAGGCCCTTTATGATATTTGCAAAGTTGGATGTACTTCACAAAAAAAATTGTACAACATTGTTTGGCTTGATTCCAAGAAATGTTTGGGATGCGGTGTGCGGTCTCGGTTGTTGATTCTTAATTTCAAAACATCCTTTACATTGGGTGATACTCTAGAATTAGAGTGCCAAAATTGTTGAATCTCCTCCTTCATATTGTCAGTCAACTTTCTATCAATACGTGGAAGCCTCCCACCAAAAGCCCATGTATCATGTTGAAGTGGATCGTCAAGTCTTTGTCTTCGTGCAAGTGCTCTATCCAAAGTTTTACGATTTATGTTCAAATCAACACAAGTTTGTCTCATTTGACAAGCCTTCCTCAATTGATGGCTTTCTAAGGAGGTTGTAATCACTCTTCGAGCGACTCTCTTATCTCTTTCCTTGGTAGTCTTTCCAATAGAATTGAGAGCATCAAATAGATTTTTGGAAATAATAGAATTTCTGTCCATCTTCTTGTTCAGACAAATCTTCAATTTGTTTAGCAATGGTCTCATCTTTATCATCTTTAGCAATTGAACAAAAATTTGGCATTGCTTGGTCAATGTCTTATTGCTAGAATTTTGGTCGAAAAGTTGTGTAGCCCACAATCAAATGGTTTTTGTTGACCTCTTGCCTTCAAGATTCACAATAATGTTCTTATCAATTTCAAGTAACCATTTTGGGGTTCTTGAAGGTCTTGGATTTGGAATTTGTCTTTCATCCATGAGAGGGTCTTCATTTTTGAAGTAATTAGGTGTTACACATTGTTCACTTGGCTGAGCAATTCCACCTTCAATGTCAAATTTTTCCACATTTTCACCTCCAATGTCAAAATTTTCCACATTTTTACCTCCTATGTCAAAATTTTCTACATTCTCACCTCCAATGTCAAAAAATTTCATATTTACACTAAAATTATGGACACCTTCAGTGTCAACTCCCAAATTTTCACTTTTCATTCTCACGTCATGTTGAGCATTTTCATTATCACTTTCAATAACTTGTTCAACATTTTTAAATTCAATTTCCTCTTCACTTGAAGTAACATTATAAATATTTAACATACCTTGTCTTCTCCTCCTATGACCTTCTCTATCTCTTTTTCTATACACTTCAATTTGGTCATTTGAAAGTTTTCTTTTGTGTTTAGACTTCCGATGACTACTACTCCCCATTTACCTCCACAAAGATGCTCCTAAATGATTGACAATGTAAGATTTGACTTTAAGAATCTCTCAAAAGCACAAATTTGTCTCAACCTGTCTAAAAACCAATGATTGTCGACAAAAAATAGAATGTGAAGAATGTGGACTGTTGAAATCCACAAAATAGCGCACAAGGCTCTATTTTATTTATAAAAATTGGATATCTGATATAATCAGATATCCAATTGTAATGTATAAATTTGTGGTCCCAAAAATTATTTCCATTGCCACCTTTTTTTTTACTGTTTCCACATTAATGGCACTGGTAGAAATCAGATATTTGATGAAACCTGATATCTGATTTCAGTACTCATATTTTAGAGAGAGAGAGATTAAGGGAGGGGGAGAGAGAGAGATTAGGGGAGGGAGAGAGAGAGAGAGAGAGAGAGAGAGAGAGAGAGAGAGAGAGAGAGAGAGAGAGAGAGAGAGAGAGAGAGATTAGGGGAAACAGGGAGAGAGAGAAAGATTAGGGGAGATAGAGAGAGATTAGGGGAAATGGGGAGAGAGAGAAAGATTAGGGGAGAGAGAGAGAGAGAGAGAGAGAGAGAGAGAGAGATTAGGGGAAAGGGAGAGAGAGAGATGTTGGCATTTTGGCACTAAGTTGTTATTGATGTCAACTAGTGGAGATTAAGATGTGCAATCGGTACATGATACTATACTGGTCAACAGAAGAAGTAGGTTTTTACAAGTATTTGTTTGCCAGACTGACTGTGTGTTAGTAGGCCATGTCTTGATCGGTGTGATGTCATGTGAAGCTGAGGTGGCAAGTAGGGTGTGGTTGTTGAAGCTTCATCGACAGGGTTGATGAAACAGATATTCGCCATTAATGAAGGAACCAAAAATCAAGAGATTGCATCAGACTGATTGTGGCTCGAGGAATAAGGAATGATAGAGGACGATCAGGGGAGTAGTTGGTGCCTGGATCGAAGAAAGAAGATCAGATTAAAAGAATACCTCGAGAAGGAAACATCAGAGGTATTAATAGCATTTTGACAGATGTAGATCGATATAATGGATTCTATTTCCCTTGTCTGGAAAACGTGTCTTAAAAGGCATGGAAGTGATGGAGATGAACAGATAGACATCAAGGTGATCAGATCTTGCAGGATTTGATTAGATTTGGTTTGCCTTGTAGATAGTGAGGAAACCCTAACCGTCAAAAATTTGAATTGCTTTTTGGTGGAAAATCATCTGATAAGAAAGGTGAGCTATGGACAGAAGAGGGTGATGCTATTGAAAATATTGGAGAGAGGAGAGAAGTTAGTGGGAGCAAGGAGAAAAACTTGAGAAGGGGTTCTAATCAAGTTACAATGTTAGCAAGCAAGCAAACCGGTGAAAGGACTCTACCGACAGTTTCATAGTTAGGCAGTTGAGCCTAACCTGTAAGGTGTGGCAGAGCAGGCATCATCCTAGTGTGACACAATATATTGAGAGACTATGTGTGAAAGGGAGAGAAAGATGACAAAGAGTTAACTGATTCAAAAGTTTCAGAATTCATTTGCAGCAAGAAGCATTAACTATATTCAAATAGTATCACATTATACATTTCCAAGTTGAATCTTGGTGCAGGGGTTCGTGCTCCTTGGGTTGGTGCTCAAAATCTTTGTAAATCCATGTTTTACCTGTGAGGCTGGATTGGAGCAGTAGTCTCCAGCAGCTCTTCTCACCGAGTTTTTTCCCATATTAGGTTTTCCTCGTACATTTGGTGTTGTGAGTTTGTTGTGTGTGAATGATCTCTTTAGTTTTCTCTCTTGCATTGTTGGTATGACCATTTAGTGGTTAAGCATATAATTGGTTGATCTAAAGATTAGATCAGTAAGACAAAAATTGATACCACTGATTCACCCCCCTCTCAGTGACATTTTGTGTTCAACAATTGGTATTAGAGCGAGGTTCCTAGTTATCTTTAAACTTTGGGTAGATTTGGACTTTGAGCACAATGGCAAGGAGTGAGTCTGCTTCTTCAAAAGCCCCCTTGTTTGATGGATCCAACTATGCCTTTTGGAGCAAAAGAATGGAGACCTATATTTCATCTCTAGGTTTTGATGTGTAGAGGTTGGTCAGGAATGGGTATGCCATTCCCAATTCTCCTCCCATTGATCCGAATGCAAAAAGGGAGTATGAAAATAATGCAAAGGAAAAACATGCCATCTTGAGTGGACTGTCCGATAATGAATTTGTCAAAGTAATGCACTGTGTTTCAGCAAAGGAGACATGGGACAAATTGCAGAGGTTGTTTGAGGGAGATGCAAAGGTCAAAGAAGCCAAGATGCAAACTATAAGGAGCCAACTTGAAAGCATCAAAATGAAAGATGATGAAAAAATTGCAGACTACCTTCACAGATTTGATGAAACTGTGAATACTATTAGAGGACTTGGTGAAGAGATTGCAGATGAAATTCTTGTCAAAAAGATACTTAGATCTTTCACTCCCAAATATGATACTAAGGTGTCAACCATAGAAGAAGCCAAGGATCTGAAGACTTTTACAATGGATGAACTATTTGGTTCCCTGACAGCCTATGAGATGAGGAGAACCGGTGAGACTTCCTCAAGAAAAGAAGCTGCATTCAACACCACCAAAAAGGGGAAAGAAGCTATTACTCATTAAGAATCTAGTGAAGACTCTGATGTTGAAGTATCTAACTTTGTCAGAAAGCTCAAAAGTGGATCAGGTTAGTACAAAGGAAAGCTACCACTTAAGTGCTTCAACTGTGGGAAGGTAGGACACTTCGCTGCAAGCTGTCCTCACAAAGAAACCGGTGGAGATGAGTCAAGAGAGTTTAGAAGATCTACCGGTAAAGACAAAGAAAGGAATGACTACCAGCAAGGAAGAAGAGACTACTAAAATCAAAACAGCTCATATACCATTGAGGATGACACAACAGATGACAAAGATGCATTAGAAGATGATGATCATGAGAACCACATAAAAGTAAATCTTTTTATGGCACTTGATAGACCTGCTGTTGAAGATGAGGAAGAAGAGGATATTGAGGCTAAAGTGGATTTAGAGAGTGAACTTATCAGTGCACTTGAAGAATTAAGTAAAAAAAGAAGAGAACTCAAGAGAGTTAAGCTTGTTGTAGTAGATGAACAAGATATCTTGAAGCAGTCTCTGGAAGAGTCTGGTCAAATCATATCTGACTTGAAGCTGCAGCTGGAAGAAACTAAGAGGATTGGTGAAACTACAACCTTTGACTTGACAAAGAAAGAAAAGGATAATCAAGAGCTGGAAGCAGAAATAATGAAGCTCAGAAAGGAGCTTGAAGAAAGAAAGGAAGAAATAAAAATGAGAAGCAAGTATGAAGGGAGCACTGGGGCTTTGGATAAGATGTTAAGAAAACAAAAGCAATCCAAAGACACAAGTGGTCTGGGCTTTGAAGTTGGTCAAGGTTCAAACCACAAAGGTAAACCCAACAAAGAGATAATGTTCACTTCTTCAAGTGAAGGTGAAGAAAAGAAGACATTCACTATAGGCAAGGAAACCGATAATAAGACATATGCAGATGCTGTTGGAAATCAACATCCAAAGTAGTATACAGAATTGAACCGGAGGTCACATTTCATGCACAAATTTGCAAACCTAAGGAGGAATGCCAGAATTGACCGTGAAGGTTTCACTAGATTCAACAACATGAATGGAAGAATCCCAATGAGACAGTTCCATTCAGGACCAAGACAACCCGACTATGTATCAAATTTTCATGGTTATTGTTACCGGTGTAATAAATTTGGGCACAGAATAACAGACTGTAGGTTAAACAATAAGCCTTTCATGAATTATGAGAGTAAAAATTCATTTAATGCACTCCGAGATATGAATGTTGTTTGCTATTAGTGCAATGGATATGGACATAAGAGTTTTGATTGTAGGAAGAACAAACTGACATCCTATAATAACCTTAAGGACGCTCCCTTTAATGAAAACATGAATGCTATAACTGTCATGAATTTGGACACATAGAAAATCCATGCAAAAACAAGAAGATCAAGCAAGTGAAGGAAAATCCTGATCAAAGACCAATATCTGAACCTGATCAGAATACAATGAAAAGATGAACTATTATTACAATATAAAAAGCAGTGCCAATATCTCTTAAAAAAATTTGACACCTAAGGGGTCATAGAACATAATGTGACCCCTTAGGACACAATATGACCCTTTCCCCCTCCCTCTCTCTATATCTCTCTCTCCCTTTCCCCTCCCTCTCTCTCTCTCTCTATATATATATTTATAAATTAATATATTGTATATTAATATAAACAATAGATTAATTATGTACAAATCTAGTTATTGAATTTAATTATTAAAATCAAATATCCAATTGTACTTGATATCCGATTTTTGTTGTACAAATTTCAAATTTTGGCTCGAGAATGCTTTGGGATTTGGCTTGGAAGTGACAAGCCTGGAAAGTCAACTGAAAAAATGCATTTTTCAGTATTCCTTGATTTTCCAGACTTTACACTAATGGCTAATGACTTTTTTTATTACCAAAATTGATAAAACAAAAAGGGGTTTTAAGGACATTCTTAGTTTTTCAACTATATAAGGCTTGTCTTATTGCGACTTTAATATATAATTATTATTTATTTCCTAATTAAATTTTGACAAAAGTCCTGATTGATACACTGATTGAAAAACACTCATAACTTTCAAACGGTATAACATTTTTTGAATCCAAAACATGCATCACATCCTATGCTTCATCTACTATAGGGAAAAAAAGTAAAAATTGATAAGGTTTTGACCAAGTTAAGGTGGTCAGACGTAGGAGTTTCTGAATTTTTGAAAAGCTGTAGTAAAAAATTCATAAATAATTATTTACTTTATAAAAAATTATAAAAAAATAATTGTCACATCTGGACATGAGTCTAATACTTATATTATAAATATTATAAAAAAATATTATGATTTGATTGTGATTAGGGTGGTCAGACATATGCCTACTTCTTATCTTTTTCCTGAACTTTTAGTACCATTACTGCATTGAAATTTGAAATTTTCATCAAATAAGATTTTTTTTCTCCAAAAAACAACTAGTAGCTTAGAAACTACATTCAATTTTCTATAGATTCTCTTCTTACATATTTTAGAAATAATGTTCACAACTTATTCAAATTTTCATGTCAAGTTGCATAACTCTGATTTTCTAAAATTTTATTGCAACTTAAGGGCCTGTTTTGGCACACCATGATCCTGCACATACCCTATACATGTCACCAACAATCCAATCCATGTTATCCTTATATAATTCAATTGTTAGGCCAATAGACCCATGGGATTTCCAATTTTCAAAGGATAAAATAGAAGAAGTAATTTCATCATTTCATCTTTGGTAATTCCTTTCTCAAGGTTTACAACCATCTCAAAATTGATCTTATTTGAGATTATTTTTTAAAAAGTTCCTAGGCCTAAGAACAACTAGTGGTACTATCATTAGCAGTTAACAAGTGTTTATAAAAAACATAAAAAAACTTTAATATCTCCTTAGTATAATGAAACCATTTATCATTTTTCATGACTGGGCCAATAGATTCCATTGAGTTTTTAAATCTCAACATATTGAAGATTTGTTTAGAACCTTTATCCCCACATCTTATCCAATTCAATTTTTCTCTAACTCTTTCCGTTGATCTTACTTGATTTTTAAATCATGAATTTTATGCTTGGTGTCTCTAAGATGTTGCACATACTCTTCATTGTGTATATTTTTTGATATTTACCATAGCACTAAGAAACTCATCTTGCAATACACAAATACACACTTTGATGTTCTACTCTGAATATAATTTTTTTTTCCAATGGCATTCAACAGGGTTAGAACTATCTTTTGAAAATATATTATCCCAATTACCTATAGTAGACTCCTTAAAATGGAGGCTTGATGAAAATTAAAAATTTTATAAGCAGGCCCACCAACTTAATTATTATTAGCTATTATTGAAATATTTGTTTAGATCTTGTTAACAAAATTCTTATAAAGTGTGAGTAAGTAAGAAACCTTCACTTTCAAATTTAATTGTATTTGGTTGTGAGTTATGTCATGCGCCTAAGGAAATATGATATAAGTTGGATCCAAAAGCATAAAAATGTGCCTTTATTGGTCATGGTGGGAATGTAGAAGGTTACAAGCTACATAACCCACTAACCTTGAAAATGATTTATTCTAGAGACGCGATTTTTAATTATCTTAGATTCTTCTCAAATTTCATGCCACCAAAGGAAAAAAGAAAGAAAATAACACATTTCAAGACTAAGGTTGAGAAGTAATAAACGCATAGACTTTGTAGACTTTGCAAAGACTACACCATGACACATATGGAATACTACCTAAGGAACTATCACCTCTAGCTACAGGTCTTCGACTAGGAATTACCATTTTCTGGGTAGATTACAGATCAACACCTTGGTAAAATCTTCAAATTGCACTATTGCCAGTGTAGGGACAATGTCAAGCAAGTTATTGGTGAAGAGATCCTCACGCCAAGGGCTAGAAGGGTGATTTTCCCATCTCAACTAGTTTCCATATTTCTATCAAATGTTTTTGATATTTTACAGTCTTGCAATTAGCTGCAACTTATTGTTGAGAAGGTGATTAAAGAGATTTTTCTCCAAGACAACCATATCTTATGAGCTCTTCAAGGTTATGACTTATGGAACAGGCAAGCTCTCATTGGGGGTTTATTTTCTCGCCATTTTTTGCTCAAAGGGTGTGCTTTTGTTTCTATCTGTAATACCATTAAGGATGCTCTAGAGCTACAAAGCATTAGGATTCTCAAAATTTCTATTCGACAACATCTTTGTCAAGTTGGTGTTGAAATTTTTGAGAGAATTGAAGAGAAGGTGGAGGCCATTTTGGTTCTCATGGACCATGACCATCCTAAACATGTTCTAGACCCTCTTCCGCCTTCCATGTCTGCCCCTACTTATCATCTTCATTGTTCACATCATGCTCGAGATCTTCCCAAGGAGGACGTTCCTGACAATGCCAGTTCTTCTTGACAACACTTCAACGCTCGACCGTCTTCTTCTCAACTCCACAACATGCAGGATGTTCATGGAACTCACATCTCACAGGGGGTAGACATAGAAGAATGAAGGGGCCTAAATGTTCAAGTTTTTTGTGCATCTCATATGGGTTCTTAGGGTGTTTTATTTGTATTTTCATCTAAGGGGGATATTTTTGTTGGTAATTGACACTCATTCAGTGGTTAATACTGCTTGATTAGTGGTTTAGGGTTGTCATTGATGGAAAATATTCTTAAGGATCCTATCTGATAATCATGAATTTTGATATTCAGAAGTGGATATGAACCGGTAACCAGTTAATTGGTATTTCAGGTTGGGCAAAGCAATTTTGGTCTAGAAGCTTGCTGGTGATTGTGGTGTTATGAAACATGCATGAGATGATAGGGTTGACATAGAGACATCATTTTATCATCTTTTTGGTGATCCAGTCAAGTCGACTCATGATTACACGTTACATTCCAAGACGACTTGATAATTGTCTATTTTGTGATTGAAGATATATAAGACTGGTGCAGAAGATATTTTTGGTGTGTGATATGATTGTATGCGAGCGAGTAGTGATCGAGAATCCCTTTTGGTGTAGTTGCACGTGAGCATTCTTGATCTAGTTGCTAATTGAGACAGTGAACACAACAGAGTAGTAGAGGTGATACAGTCAAATATTTTGGCACTTAATCGAAACTCATCTAGGCATTGTTAGATGCTATTTTGGAGTTCATTCATTGTAATCCATCATTGTAATTGATCTGTAAGGCAGTGAGCCTTGCAGGGTTGTAGCCCTTATTGTAATTGAGATGTATGCTCTAGGCAGTTTGCCTAAATGCATGTGCATTCCCCATATTGTAATATTGTTTTTCTACTGGCCATAGTGGAACAATATTGTGGGTTCAAATCCCATCATGGTTTTTCCTATTTGGGTTTCCACGTAAAAATCTTGGTGTTATGATTTTGTGGTTGATTGTTTTGTGTTTCTACATTCCAGTTTCATGCTTATGCTTCCGGTGGTTTAAGGTTAAAGCAAAAAATTGAATAACCAGTAGAACACTGATTCAATCCCCCCTCTTAGTGTTCCTTAATTCCAACAATTGGTATCAGAGCTTAGTTCCTCTGAGGAAGCCTAACCGCTTGAGGAAGGTTTGGGAGATTGAATCAATGGATTTTGGTTTTCAGAGACAACTTAGTGTGGCACTTAAGGATCTTGATGCAGCAAGGAATGAAATTAGTACCTTAAAGAGAAACCTCAATGTTGCCAATGAATTCATTAATGACTTGAAGGATCAAGTGAATGCTTCAAGAGATAAGAGGAAGGAATTGATGGACAAGCTGAAGGAGAAAGAAGATCAAATCATGGAAAATAGAGGCAAAGTTGATAAATTTGACAAATTTGCAAGAGAGAATTTTGCCTTGAAGAATAAGATGCAATCCATTATGATGAAGTTGACTAAGGAGATTGAAGACCGAAAAAAGAATGAAGAGAATTTGACACAATTATTGAAGGAAAGAGTAGATGAATGCTTCAAGCTTATCTATGAGAATGATCAATTGAAGCTTGAGTTGACACAATTAAGGAATAATTATCAAGAACTTGAAGGATAGATTATTGCCCTAAGAGATGAACTTGCTACTGCAAATGAATACAAAGACAAATTCAATGCTAGGTCAACAAGGCTTGATGAGATGTTGGAAAGTCAGAGACATGGAAAGGACATGTGAGGACTTGTATTTGAGAAAGGAGAGTCATCTAGATCTAGACAAAGCAATGTAAAACCTAATCCTAAGAAGAGCAAGAATCCTTCGGTAAGACATCCTAATGCTCATAAATTCTATAGTAGATGTTTTACTTGCAATAAATTTGGTCATATGGAGAATCAAAGTAGAAGTAGGATGAATAATAGAATGAACAATATGAGTAATGGTCCTACCTTTACCGATCAGTGTTTCATATGCAATAATATTGGTTGCAAGTCAAATATGTGTAGAGCAATATTGAATAATTTTCAAAACAAGAGATGCTATGTTTGTGGGATGTTTGAACATATCTCTAACCAGTGCAGGATGAGACCAAATCAGGTGAACTTTAGACCTATACAGAATGTTGTTTGTCATGCATTCAATAAAATCGGTCACATCGCAGAAGCAAAAATTTAACAAGAGTGATTTGGTAGACAAGAAAAAAGCAGATGGTAAAGGAAAGAAAAGGTAGAGAAGATCAAAGACAAGCATGAGAGGATGTGGGTTAGAAAGGATGAATCTAAAGCATAAAATAGATTTGCACCTGAATTCGGTGCAAGATCTTGATTAGGTAACTAAGGCTTCTGACCTTAGGGGGTGGCATCTTCATGCAAATCTTTCAAATCCCCTTGGAGAGACCTATGATCGACTATGGTAGATTGTAGATGTTTGGAGATGATTATCTGGAACTCTTCGTGTCGATCTTTGAATCCAGTGAGCTGATTGATGTTGGACAAGGCATCTAGTTGAACCTTATCAATGCATTTATGTCAACTTGAAATTAGGGTATGAAAAGTTTAAAAGGAAAAATATGAATCATTTCTCACATTGCGAGCAAAGAGAAGAAGCAGAAGAGCAAGGAGAACTAGTTTCCAAGGAGATCAAGAGCTTTGAGGTGATCCGATAGATGTCATTGTGCAACTGTTAGAAACAAGAGGTATTTTCAGAAGCTTATTGTATCTTTTGAAATGACATCATCTTCTGTTAATACTCCTTTGGTAGTTGAAGTTTTAGAGAGGGAAAGGCCACAATTCAAGAAGCACCCATTTAAATCTATCGAGGATGACCCAAATGATGCTTTCTCATCCATGCCCTAATGTGTTCTGCATGTTGATGATGTAAGAGATTATATCGACACTACAACATTGAGGAGACCAAAAATGAAGCAATTCTAGCACTTTATAATCAACACCTCCGGGATAGGAATGGAAATATTAATCCAAAATATGCGCAATTGTATAGGAAGGGTTTCACGTAGTTCATGCATTTCCCTGTGTTCAATGAGGATGAGTGGGTAAGATATATTCTGAGTTGTGTGCATGATGAATTCATTCGGTTGGACAATTCTTACAAGATCACCAAGCAAGCCATTCATGCAGTCACATGTCTACATCAAATCAGTGACAAGCCCAATCTAAGGAAAGTAGGTAACACAATGGTGACAAAGGCAACCATTGCATAGTTTGATAATAGGTCCATGCCAATTATTGATATCCAGGAGCATGATTTAAGATTTGCATCTATGATCATTGGTTAGAAGGTCTATCAGTCTAATAGACTCAATTCTATCTTAGGTACAACCATTTATGTAGCATACCAGATGGTGAAGGAAGATACTCACTATGATCTTTGTTCAGTCCTTCTTGGGGAGCTCCTAAGAAATTTGAAAAAGATAAAATCTGATAAGAAGAATGTATTTAAGTTTGGTTCTCTGTTTATCTATCTGGAATTGTACTTCGTGAACCAAATTCCTAGTACAATTAGAGTGCAATGGGAATTTTATTTACTGGTGTCCACCTAGATCAAACAAGGTTTGAAAAGATTAGGAAATAAGGAAAATCAGACAACAACCTTGTGGAGTTTCTTTAAAACTTTCCAAGGTCGAATGAAAGATAAAGAAAAGATTCCCAAAGAGGTTGTCGAGAAGTATGAGAATACTATCTGCTTCATGTCGGACAAAGACAAATGTCAGATGGAAGCTATGGAGCCCAGGATAGCCTAGATATTGCTGATGGGTTATGTGGTGGATGGTCAGACCCTTGTAGCTTATGCTCAACATCTTCGGAGAAAACTAGTGTATCCTAATGAACCAAGATTTGGCACATTCAAGGAAAAAGACTTGGAGTTGCACAAACAATTCACTGCACCTACAAGGAAGAGGAAAGTATCTAAGATGGCTAAGGAAGTAGCTGTGTAGATGGGATTTACCAGAGAGGCGGTGAAGCAAGCTAGGGAAAAGCATGCTCAGATGCAAGCTAAGGAGGAATCTAAGAAGCCTAAGGCTGAACCGGTTCCCTCAAAAACTAAATCAAAGGAAACCAAGTTTGCCTCTGCTTCGGTAGTACCATCTACAGGACAAAGCTCATTCGGAAAGGGAGTTTTGAAGGAAAAGGAGAAGTCCAAGTGAACTTATGTTGTTGTATCTCTAGTGGGATCTAAGACTGAGTCAGATGAATAAGCAGATAAGGCTAGAAAAGAAAGGATAATTTGTAAGGGTGGTGAGGAAACCACAGTTTGATGGAGCCTCGTAGAGCAAGAAAGATAAATCTAAACCTACCCTTACCGAAAGACCCAAGAGGGGAAGAAAGATCAGAACTCAAATGGATGATGATCTTGAAATAGGCAATTTGCAAGCTAAATATACCTTTATTCCTCCAATGACAATAGATCAATTGATTGATGAAATAATTGTTGATGGAAATTTGAAGAATATTGGAGCATATTATGAAAATCTAGATGAGGAAGATCAGAGAAAGGTTGAGGAATTTGTTGTTCTATATTTACACAACTTTAGTAAAACCCTAGTTGAGCTGGAGCAGAGCATCCCTAAAGATCTATATAATATTATTGATGTGAGGAGGCTAACTGCTAGAAAAATACATAAGGAAATGAAAGAAAGAGAATTGATCAATATCTGCACCTATATCTCCCAAGATGAAGCCAAAAGGCTCATTGAGGAAGCAAACGAGAAAGAATTCAGAAGCAGAAAGAGGGTGAACAGGTTGATGATTGGCAAGGTTGAAGAGATGAGGAAGGAAACTAGATAAATCTGGAGAAAGATGTTAAATAACAACCTTTTATACAGTGATGCAGTTCAGACTTCTCATTTGGAAGTTAAAGAAGGTGTCTCCGATGATCAGAAGGATGAAAGTTAGACTGAGGGACATCTAGAAGATCAAGGAAATGTAATCATTGATGGTGAGATAAGTGCAAATCCTTTGGTGGTAGATAGTTCTGGAGAAGTTCCCGAGGTTCCAAAGGATGACACTACACCAAGTGGCAACATCGGTGTATGGGATAAAGGGGATGGTGATGAGGTAAAGGAGCCTGAGAAGACAAAGGTGTAGGGTGCTAAGATAGGCAAAGGAAAGGGAGTTGTTGATGTTTTGACAATTGACACTCCTCCAGTCAAAGGGACAAGGACCCTACCCCAAATCCCAATCAATCTTGATGGTCCTCTAGATCTTGGACAAATGTCTCTTGCTAAGAAGCTGATGCTTGCAGCTACTATACAAGCTCAGGCCAGTCGAGATCTAGTCAAATTCAAGAATGAAGAGAAAAATCTTATTTTGACGTCTGTTGATGTATTGCAGAAGGTGGCTTCGAGTGTGCAACTAGATCCTAATTCTAGCTCCTCTGATAAATTATTGTAATTGATTAACAATGTAGATACCAATTTTGATTCTTTGGAGAAGTCTACCACTAAGTGAGTATTAGATATATTCAAGGAGGTAAGAATGCAAACATTTCAAAAAATGATAGAGGATGATAGAGTTAGATTGAATAAAGGTCTGCAGACTATTTCAGAGGCATTGACAAAAGGCGGAAAATTATATAAGTCTTGTCTTATTTTGCCAAAGTTCATAGTAGATATAGATAAGCAAATAAGTATTTGTCAAGGTAAACTAGCTGGTCTTTCATAATCTTTTGACTCTAATGTAGCCTTAACTAGTAGTATAGAAGGGCAAGTAATGGCTCTGAATGATCAAATATCGAGCCTCAATGCAGATAAGGATAAAATTTTGAGGAGTGTTGGTGAACTCCAAAATTTGATTGCCCCCCGACTGGACACCATGTTGAGTAATAAGGTCAATTGTATGAAGGCTATGGGACAACCTGTTCCATCTAAATTGAAGGATGTAGAGATTAATGCATATGTTTTTAGTGCATTTATCACAGTTTTGGATAACTTGAAGAGTGGGTGGGACACTCACCTAGAATTTTTGAAGACCATTTTTGCTAATATCTTCAAGTATGTGTAGTCTCCGTTAGATATCCCTATATATAAGTTTTGGACAACACCCCATCTTTGACATTGTTGTCAAAGAGGGAGAGTAAAGGTGAAAAATGTATAGTAGAAGAGTGCAATGTACAAAACATGTTACATGTTTCAAAATTCTTTATCTAAGGGGGAGCCTTAGAAATTTTTGATAGCAATTTTGATTGTACAGGTTTCAACACTAAGTCATTTTTCACGAGTGTTGCCATCAATGCCAAAGGGGGAGATTGTTGGCAACTGACACATATTTGGTGGTTATAGATGCTCGATTAGTGGTTTAGGTTTGTCATTGATGGCAATTATTCTTGAGGATCCTATCTGATAATCACAGTTTTTGATATTCGGAAGTGGATATGAACCGGTAACCATTTAATCGGTATTTTAGGTTGGGAAGAGCAGTTTTGGTCCAGAAGCTTTCCGGTGATTGCGATGTTATGAAACGTGCATAAGATGATAGGGCCGACATAGAGACATCATTTTATCATCTTTTTGGTCATCCACATTTTCTTTTGGTGATCTAATCAAGCCGATCCATTATTATACGTTACATTCCAGGCTGACTTGATAATTGTCTATTTTGTGATTGCAGATATATAAGACCCACGCAAAAGATATTTTTGGTGTGTGATATGATTGTATGCAAGCGAGTGGTGATCAAGAATCCCTTTTGGCACAGTTGTGCTTACGCATTCTTGATCTGGTAGTTGATTGAGATAGTGAATAGAGTAGAGTAGCAGAAGTGATACAGTCAAAGATTTTGGCACTTAACCAGAACTCATCTAGGCATTATTAGATACTATTTTGGAGTTCATTTATTGTAATTGATCTATAAGGAAGTGAGCCTTTTAGGGTTGTAGCCCTTATTGTAATTGAGCTATAAGAACTAGGCAGTGTGTCTGAATGCATGTGCATTCCTCATATTGTAATATTGTTTTGCTACTGGCCATAGTGGAACAATATTGTGGGTTTAAATCCCATTGTGGTTTTTCCCGTTTGGGTTTCCATGGAAAAATCTCGGTGTTATGATTTTGTGGTTGATTGTTTTGTGTTTTTGCATTTCAGTTTCATGCTTATGCTTTCGGTGTTTTAAGGTTAAAGCAAAAAAATTAATAACAGGTAGAACACTGATTCGCCCCCCCCTCTCAGTATTCCTTGATTCCAACAATTTTGCCAGTCATATGTTTTTCTAATAGCAGTCGAATGTAACTCTGAAAATATTTGGCTATTTCAGAGCCTTAGTTTCTAGGAGGTCTTGGGTTTTGCCACTTGCTTTTATATCTGACTATTAAAGAGCCATAAACAATAGCTATTTTGTAACTATTTTCTATAATATTAATATATATAAGGCTTTGCCTTTTCGCTTAAAAAATAAATAAATGCACACATTAAAGAAAAATAATGGGTTAGAGAATGGAGAGGACGTTGAAGATTCAAGTAATAATTCTAAGTAGGATGAGCATGTCAAGGAGTGGGCAAAATTCCTTACTCTAGTCTTAAGAAGATTCACGCGATAATACAACTCAGTTGATATGTTTATCCTCGCAATAAATTTATATTCCACATTTGTGTATTTATGTATTTATTATGAACCAATATCTTCCCATGAGGCTCCCTTTTTAGAGGATTGTGATTCTTGGATAGATGTCATGTATGAGTCCTAAGATGATGGCCTTCTACATATTTGACATTTGGGACCTTATAATATTTATTGAGGGAATAAATCCCATTGGTGTAAGTGTAATTATAAAGGTGAAATTAAAGTATATGGTTAATTAGAAATTTAAATAACTATATTGGTGGCTAATGGTTACTCTCAAGGAAAGTGAGTTGATTTTGGTAAATTTTAATATCTTATTATTGAATTATCTTCCATTAGATTCCTAGTATATGTTGCTACACCTTGTAATTTTGATATTGAGAAAATGGATTATGTTAAAGCTAGTTTCTTTCATGTGGTTCTCAAAGAAGAAATTCAAATATAACAATGATATGGATATGAGGTAAAATAAAAAAAGATAATTTAATTTGTAGATTAAAATGGTATTTGTGTAATTTGAAACAATCATCTTGGATGTGGTAACAAAATTTTGATGTTTTTTCTTTGAAGTTGGATTTTGTTAGTAGTAAATAAATTCATTGTGTATATATTAAATGTATTGATGATTAAATTCTTAATATTATCTTGTATTTGAATGACATGTTATTTATTGGTAACAACAAAGAAATTACAAGGAAGATTAATACCCATATTTTTAGTACATTTGACATGAAGGATTTAACGGTGGAGAATTTTATTTTAATAATGAATTTCAATAAAAGCTAAGTTAATAGATAGGCTTTTCTTAGCTAAAACAAGTATATTAACACCATTTTATTGTGGTTTGATATGCATGATTGTAAACTATTGAGTATACCTTTACCTATAGGCACTCAAATTTTATTGGATATATATATTATATGTTAGATGATTACGTAAATGATATGGCTAAGATGCCTTATTATAGTGTTGTTGTTAGCCTAATGTACATGTAATGGTGTGTAATAGACTAAACATTACCTAAGCAATGAGAGTTATTGGTAGGCTTATGTCTAAGCATATTAGAAAGAACTAGAATTATATGTTATCAGTGATTTTAGATATTTGTGAATATTTTATAATTATTTATTGTGTTATCATGGTTTTCATTTTGTGAGCAAGATATTGGACATATAGGGAAATATTGATATAGATTGGTCTAGCAACTTAGATAATCAATGGTCCACTAGTGGTTGTGTTTTCTATATTTGGTAGTGTTGTTAGTTGTTTGAATAAGAGGAAATACATGGTTTATTTTATATTATTGAAGCTAAAAATGTGGTTGCTATAAAGTGATAGTTTGGTCACAAATATTATGCTTTGGGATTGGTTATGATTATAGGATGGTTCAAATTGGATGTGATAGAGTGATATACGTTTGAATAAGAATAACATGTACCATGCTAATATAAAATATGTTAGTGTATAATATCATTTTGTTCACAAGATGGTGGAGAATGGTAAGATCATGTTATAAAAGGTTGACACTTAGGAGAATGTTGTAGATTCATAGACATAAAGTAAATCTGCATGGATATATTCTCTTGATGTAGGAAGGTCATGTTCCTTTGATTTTTTACTAGAATTCTTTATTTATTTCTAATTTGTCTTTATAATGTGAGTATAAAGTGGGAGAACATGGGGATTAGGTGTTGTCTAACTTACAAATCCCTATATTTATTGTATTTAATTTTATGCATAGATGGAAAATTAATGTATACTCTCCTTTGTACATGGAAGATCTGAGACTCATATGTGATTGAGACTATAATAGTAATTATTCTCTCTAATAATTGGGACTATTATTTTAAGAAAATATTAAAAGAGTTAAATGACAACAAAAGGTCACTTTGAAACACAAAGAGTCACATGCCTCATAAATAGTTGGTAAATATGGTACTTGGGAATTCAAATTTAATTTTTTAAGAATTATGGTGGAGGTTACATACATATGAGTTACTTTTTTACTATTGAAAGATGTTGTCCATGAATAAAGGGCCATGATAATTCATACCATTTGTAAAGCGGAAAATCGCGAGCGAACCCTAGGTGTTCCCCCCACCACTCCAAGGAAAGGGGAAGGGGGTCACTAGGGTTGATGGTTTTCACTTAGGGGAGACTTTACATTCAAAAGAGGGGTTGAAACCCCCAAGATCCAATCCCACACAATGCAAGATTGGATTCTAAATGAGTTTCAAGGGTTAAGATAGCAAGGCTACCCTCTTTTGTAAAGAATGTAGATAGAAGGATTAAGCTAGGAATGCATGAAAAGTGAGAAAGATTCACTTATAAACAGAGATAGGAATATAGGATGAAGCTGCGGACCTGGAATTAGCAGTAAAATGTCAAGATGGTGCTGTCCTGCAAATTTGAGTGAAAGTTGACGGGACGATGGCGCTCGGCGTGCACATGGTCCTCCAAAAAATCCGCGAAACGAAGGGGGATCTGTTAGTCTCTGTACAAGGATTCCAGATCTTCAATTTTAGTCGCGTACTTGCAACCTACACACAGAAAAGCGAGGACGATTGGGGGGTTAGGGATTAGGGGTTTGCCCTTAGGTCAAACCCCGATTTTGGAATTAACCAAGAAATGAGAATGCTGTCAATGTAAATGTTTGTAATGTAAAACAAGTACTAGTACCTTGTTGTAAGAATGTTTGTATTCTTACATGCGAAGGTGTAGATGTTGTTGTATGTTGTATGTTGTATGTGGTATGTGATCTCCTCTTCAATGGTTGAATCCTTGTCTTGAATGCAACACTTAGCCTTGAATGGAGACTTAGAATGCTCAATTGCTTGAAGGAATGCTTGAATGCTTGAATGCTTGAATGTTTGAATATCGCTTCCGCCTTTTTCCCATCTCACCAAAATGGGAGAGGAAATGCAGTTTATATACTTGTCAATTAGGGTTAAAAGACTGATTTTTCTGACCTTGGGCCGACAAGGAAAGATTAATTTCCAATTTGCAAACATAAAGACTCGAGACCTAAAAGAGATCGGGCGCCATGGTCCCACCTCCCGGGATAGCAGGGTGCAAGGAGGATGAGGCCAGGGTGCTGGAAAAATGCAATTTTGGGTGTCATGAGCAAGTTTCGGGGTCTCCATTCAGGTTCTGTGTTGTGTCACCATCGTGAAGACCCAAATGCAGTCGAAATTGCAAGTGTCACAATTTTAGGACGTTACATTTAGCCCCCACTTTAGCGGGAGTATAAGCGTACGCTCATACTTCCGGTAAAGTACAAGGAAACAACATTGAAAGACTTTCACCACGTCAAGGAGGCAAGACACACCAAGCCCCCAGTAAACTAAGGATCTTACAACTTCAATTGACAAAGTAAAAGGGAAGATCACGAGGGAGAACCATGACTGTCAGTAGTAAGGTTCCCTCACTATGAGTCATGCAAGAGAAATACCAAAATTTTTCAAGGCAAAGCCAAGTTCGCCAAGAAATTTTCAAGTATCTTGAAGGGATAGACGGGGTGTATGCCCCCCTACGTTAAAGTGATCGCACACGCCTCAACGGGGGTGATTGCTTTAAGGTAGTGATACATATAAGAAGTGAGAAGGGAAAGGAGCACGTTATCACAAAGATTTAGCCCCCAAGTGTGAGATAAACCCAAGGATAATAGACACAAAACACAGAGCACGAGGTGACTTCACTTTCCTTGGGGTCAGTATGCTGTATGATAATTCATGTATATCATATGTATGTATGCATAATTGTTCTTCATTCCCCAATCAAGGAAGATCACCTAGAAGAAGGGAACACATGTGTCTTTTGAGTCAACATGAGAGAGACCAAAAGAGATCTCAATGCTTTGCATCGTCCTCAAGTAGACAACACTAAGGACAACAAATAGAAGAATGAGAATAACACATAGAAGAAGTAACAAAAGAGAGGAGGAGAGAATCTGCTATGCTAATGAAACTAGTCTAGCACGTCATCTACCCCCCGATCTTGCTAATCAATGTTTCGGGAAGGCAGGGAACACGCTAGAGGAGGAACATCCAACACAGCAGATGGAGCTATCACAAGATCCAAACAAGGGCTATGTTCATGTTCCAAGCCACATTGTTCTTGTCTAGGAGCTAGGATAAGTGCTTTAGAAAATTTGTTAGATAAATGGTTATCAATATCAACAAATTCATGTTCACTATCAGAAGCAAGAGGAGTAACATTTTCATCATGAATAACATTGTCATCTATGTCATCATCAAGATTTATAAAAATAGGATCTTTAACTTGCATAGGATCAAAACCATCATGCATCTTACGTTTAGGAGATTTTGGAGAAAATGGAATAATGCTTGTTGAAGGTGTTTTTGGAGATTGCAAAGTTTGAGAAGCAGCTGCCTGAGCTCTAAGACGACGCTTTCGTCGACGTTCATGTGCAGAATGATTTCGTCTAGTCTTAGTAGGAAGTGGAGAAGATTGAGGAGGAGGAATGTTCTCATCCTTATCACTTGGGTGTTTAGGTTGTGGTCTCTTAGGCTGGATAATAGGAGAAGAAGAAGGTCTCTTCTCTCTATAAAAGGAAGGAGGAGGAATTGCTCCATATAAAGGAGGAACATTTGGTTTAGGAAGGAGACCAAGTCCATCATGACGAGGAGGTATAGGTCTACTTGTAGAAAGTTTATTAGGCATAGACATAGTCACATCCATAGGAATGGGTTGGGAATCTTCTTGAGGAAAGACATTAGTTTTATCTTTCAAAGGAAGAACTTCCTTCTCAAGAACGATAGGAATATCAAGTTTGGGTGTTCTAGGTTCACTTAGAGATAGGATCATATCTATTTTCCACTTTTGATAAGATTTGAAAAGATGATCACTTCGCGGTGGAAGAGATTGGAATTGTTTAGGCCAAAAATAATCAATGGGAACACTAGAAGTTCTTTTAGCTGGTTTAAAGAGACTATGATTGACAGTAACAACTTCACCATTATGGGGAAATTTCAAACACTTATGAATAGGAGAAGCAATAGCTTTCATGGAAGATAGCCAAGGATTGCCTAGCTTCACACGAAATTGTTCGGACGAAGGAATAATAGCAAAATTCACATCAAGGGATTTGTTATGAACTTCAATAGGTAATGTAATAGAACCAATTGCAGGAGAAGAAAATGCATCAAATAATTTCACAATCACATCTATTTTGTCATAGATCACTTGATTCAATTGCAAAGTAAAAAGAAATTCTTCAGTAATAACATTAACCATGCAAGCAGGATCAATAAGCACTCCACGGCAAGGTGTATTCTTGACTTTTGCAACTATGTATAAAGGACCATCAGGTTCCCTGATAGTTTCACTAGAATCAAATGTGATGGAAGGTTCTTTAGGGTTTTCTTGCTGCTCTACAAAGTTAATCACATTCGGAGTCATAGACACAAGACCATCAGATGAGAAAGAGGAATCATTAGTCTCAATCACATTAGAGGTATGAGAAGGTAATGGATCAGTGAAAATCTAAAGATTTTGGTTAGGAGGAGCTACAGATGTGTTGCCTTTATCATTCACTCCTGAAACATAGATAGTATTATTATCAATCAAATCTTGAATTTTACCCTTTAAAGCAAAACATTTTTCAGTATCATGCCCAGGTTGACGATGAAATTGACAAAAAGATTTGTTATCAAAATAGGGTGAATTAATCTTTGCAGGATCTATTTGCTTTATAGGAGGGAGAGTAAGCACATTTTGTTCCAATAACTTATTCATAATACTATGCCATGATTCATTCAAAGGAGTAAACTTTCTTTCTTTCTTGAAAAATTTAGAAATAGGAGGCACACCTGATGCAGCATTCACATTGTTGTTGATGATGTTTTCATTGAATTTAATGGACTCTCTATTTGGTTTAAACTTCCCAAGTGGTTGTTGACTACTATCACCCTTATCACTCGGAGCCATAGGATTTGCTTGTTCCATTTGACTCACAGTCAGTTGATAATTGTGAAGAGTTGCACACAACTGTTGGAAAGAAGTAAACTCAGAAAACAGGAGTTTGTCTCGAATATCTTTTTGTAAATTAGAAATAAAGATTCTTTGAACATCATTGTCAGGCACGGGAAAAGAAATTTGAGCATACAAATGCTTATATCTACCAATGAAATCAGTCACTTTTTCTTTAACACCTTGTTTACAATGCATTAAATCAATCAAAGTAACTTTAGGACTTATATTGTTTTGAAATTGTTGAATAAAAGCATTTGCAAGTTGTTTGAAAGAAGAAATAGAATAAGAAGGCAACGAGCAATACCATTGTAGGGCTTTATCTCTTAATGTCCTAGTAAACAGTTTTGCAAGCAACCTTTGGTCATAAGCAAAATCGGTACATATTGTTTGAAAAGTCTTAACATGTGTTAGAGGATCACCTTTACCATTATAAAGCTCCAAATGCGGGATTTCAACATGTTTAGGGGGGATAGCTCGAACAATGTCAAGAGAAAGTGGGCTCGCAACATCAAATGTGGGCACACTAAACTTAGATTGATTCATAGAGGCAATTTGTTGCTGTAAAGAAGAGACAGTTTGTGCAAGATTGTTAATGGTCGCTTCAGTCGAAGAATTCATATTAGATGTGTGAGATTGTGATGGAGGTATTATGTTATTGAAAGAAGGTATTGATTGAGAGTAAGGTGGCGAGACACTATGATAGTTAGTCATAGGAGATGATTGGAAAAGAGGAGCACTACAAGGAGGAATGGAATGGTTAAATGAATTGCCCCCTTGCGTCATGTTCATTTGTGGAGATGTAATAGGAACACTTATTGAAGGAATGAATGAAGAAGTTGGATTGAATGAAGAAAGAGGGTTAATTGAGGAAGAAGGATTGCCCCCATGACTAGTGATCATAGGCGGAATGTCTTGTATAGAAGTAGTCATTATGTTTGATGTAAAGGTAGGTATGCTAGCAATAGAAGTTGTCAATGGAATAGAATGATTAACTTGAATAGGAGGTTGTGTATAACCTAAAGTTTCGGCACAACTCTTCATAGGCATCACATTCGAATCCACAATGTGTGCAATACTATGCAAAATATCAATTCCATTCTTATCATTTTCAACCATACGTTTTATACCCTCAATTAAAGGAAGAGCTTGACTATCAGGGTATTCTTGAGACATCCATTGTTGAAAATCATCAAATTGGTTATCCAATTTTGAAAGTTGTTCTATAGAAACCTCATGGAGAGCTTCTTCATCATTAGGAGGATTAGAGGAATTACTCGTGTCCTCGTTAAAAAGGCCATTCAAATTAGGGTCCATCTCCTCAGTAATTAAACCTCGGAAAGACTTAATTCTACGGCTTCGTCTAACGGGAATAGTGTAAGTAGGGCTTATTGTTGTAAAACTCATGCACTAAAGAAAGAGAGAAAATTTTGAATTTAGAGGTAGCAAATTTCAGTAAAACCAGCCAATCTCCTAGATTTAAGCTGTTAAATGCAATCACGACAATCTCCCGAAATTTCGGAAAAAATGTCCGGGACCGTGGCGAATGGAGTGCACACGGTCCTCACAACTTTTTTCGAAATTTTCAGGAATGAAAGTTATGATGATTTTAAAGCTAATCTGAAAAAATTGAGTGATTTTACGATCTGTAGATAGGCCAAATTAAAGTTGCAATCTCAAAATTGAACCCTACCAAGATTGTTGAAAAATGCAAAATTTGAATTTTGAAAAAGAGAGGGAAACTGAAATTTTGAATTTTATGATTTTAGAGGGAATACCAAAAGCAATGCAGATTTTGAAAATTAAAAATTGACTCAATTTCACGCAAAATTCAATTTTGAAAGTGGAAATCAAGATTGTTGCAATTAAACACTTAATTTCAAAAGCCACAAATTGCAAGAATTTGAATAAAGCATTGAAATTTCGAATGAACGCCAACACACTTTTCAGATGTAGGACAGTAAGAACACAATTTTGACACAAAATTTCAATTTCAACAATTTTTGAATGATTAGAAGCCTTAATCCAAGCAATCCCTAGACCAACTTTGACTTTAATTTTGAAAGTGTTAGAATTGATGAAATCAGCCAAGATTCTGGATTTTAGCAGAAAAATACAGTAAGATCTAGCTCCCAAAATTTCAGAAAAAATGTCGGGGACGATGGCGCTCAGGGTGCACACGGTCCTCGCAACTTTTTTCCAAATTTTTAGGGATGAAAGATATTATGATTTTGTTGCAGAATCCAAAGTTACAGCTGATTTGGAGATGTTTTGATCAGTGAAATTATCAGTCAAAGGTTGAATCAAGAAGGTTTTAAAAATTAGGGTTTTGACACTTAACCACTTAATTTTCAGAATTAAAGCACAAATATGAATTGATAGTTTGTAATAGAAGGGTAGATCTGAAACAAGCATTAACCATTAAACATTTCACAAGCTCAATTACTAAAAAGAAAATTTAGGGTTTTTTATGCAATTAACCTCTAAAATTTGCAAAAGATCAAACATGGAAATGTAATCAAGGAATCCAATTTTCAGATCTAACCATGAATAATCAGAAAGGATGTTCACGTCGGGTTCACCAAAATGTAAAGCAAAAGATCGCAAGCGAACCCTAGGTGTTCCCCCCACCACTCCAAGGAGAGGGGAAGGGGGTCACTAGGGTTGATGGTTTTCACTTAGGGGAGACTTTACATTCAAAAGAGGGGTTGAAACCCACAAGATCCAATCCCACACAATGCAAGATTGGATTCTAAATGAGTTTCAAGGGTTAAGACAACAAGGCTACCCTCTTTTGTAAAGAATGTAGATAGAAGGATTAAGCTAGGAATGCATGAAAAGTGAGAAAGATTCACTTATAAACAGAGATAGGAATATAGGATGAAGCTGCGGACCTAGAATTAGTAGTAAAATGTCGAGACGGTGCTGTCCTTCAAATTTGAGTGAAAGTTGACGGGACGATGGCGCTCGGCGTGCACACGGTCCTCCGAAAAATCCGCAATACGAAGGGGGATCTGTTCGTCTCTGTACAAGGATTCTAGATCTTCAATTTCAGCCGCGTACCTGCAACCTACACACAGAAAAGCGAGGACGATTGGGGGGTTAGGGATTAGGGGTTTGCCCTTAGGTCAAACCCCAGTTTTGGAATTAACCAAGAAATGAGAATGCTGTCAATGTAAATGTTTGTAATGTAAAACAAGTACTAGTATCTTGTTGTAATAATGTTTGTATTCTTACATGCGAAGGTGTAGATGTTGTTGTATGTTGTATGTTGTATGTGGTATGTGATCTCCTCTTCAATGGTTGAATCCTTGTCTTGAATGCAACACTTAGCCTTGAATGGAGACTTAGAATGCTCAATTGCTTGAAGGAATGCTTGAATGCTTGAATGCTTGAATGTTTGAATATTGCTTCCGCCTTTTTCCCGTCTCACCAAAATGGGAGAGGAAATGCAGTTTGTATACTTGTCAATTAGGGTTAAAAGACTAATTTTTCTGACCTTGGGCCGACAAGGAAAGATTAATTTCCAATTTGCAAATATAAAGACCCGAGACCCAAAAGAGACTGGGCACAAAAATAGGGCCAGGGACCAGGGCGCTAGGCACCTTGGTCCTAAAGGACCAGGGCGCTGGGCGCCATGGTCCCACCTCCCGGGACAGCAGGGTGCAAGGAGGATCAGGCCAGGGTGCTGGAAAAATGTAGTTTTCAGTGTCATGAGCAAGTTTCGGGGTCTCCATTCAGGTTTCGTGTTGCGTCGCCATCGTGAAGACCCAAATGCAGTCGAAATTGCAAGTGTCACAATTTTAGGACGTTACACCATTGTATATTTGGGATCTTTTTTGGGTCCATTATATTCTTGTTTGGTCATTTTTTGGGACTCCTAATGTTTATTTATGGAGGCATGAGATAAATGTTCTATATGTTTTATTTTGCAAGAAATTATATGCTACTAATAAATTGTGAAACTAAAGAAGATATTGGATTGTATTGTTGTATAGATTTGTTCTTGAATAATACAACCTTGGTATTTATTTTATGGTTAAGTCTTGAAGGAATTGACAACCACACTTATTCCTAATTAATAAATAACTAGTCTAAAAGAACCCCTCACTCTCCACTTCTATTCGATCTAATGGAAACTTAGAAAGTACCTTGGTCAATCCAAAATGATCAACAATTTTTTCAATGAAGATAAAACAAGTGTAGAAAAAATAATGAAAGACCATGATATAGTTTTAAAGATTCTTGAGAAACATGTTACTATTTTAGAGTAGTAACACCATGAGACAAATGAAAAAAATAGAATTATATTTTTTCTTCTAGAAGAACAAGAAGAACCTTGAAAACCTTTTGAATTACATCAATTAAATGTGCAACACATGGTTGCATATAGTCCTTAACATAATGGTGTTGTAGAACATGTAAGAAAAAATATTTTAAGAAAATAAAAAAATATGTTACACTTGTTCAGAAACGTGTAAAAATATTTCTCCTAGCATTGAGTATATGAAGAATTTAGTTTTCAAACTATACAATACAACAACTTAATTTCTAAGATGTAGAATTTTTTTTGGGAATAATATTTTTGTTGATTTGTTCAGCATCAATTATAGGATGCTTGTTCCAAAAATACTTTTTGATGAATAGGCCTTCTCTATTAGATAATAATATTAAAGTCCATATTCACAACAAAAGGCTGGGGGATACAAGATCACCCTTCGAGAGTCACATGGCAAGAAGCTGAAGCCAAAAAAAAAAGCTATTCATCAAAAAACTTCCTCAAGCAGCCAAAGTAGTGGCAGTAGAGGGGGGAGGATCTTGATCATCTTTCTTGCTCCATACATCAGCGAGGCCAGGAGTCTGGTCTAGCATGGACCATCCATCTTTTGGGTCTTTTTCTTCTTCTCCTTCCTCTTGCCTGGGAGGCGAAATAGCCAAAGCCAGGCGAGGAAATTTGGAGGTGGTGGTAGCAGGCCACCCAGAACCATCTCTGACAATAGGAACCAAAGTAAGAAGAGCAATAGAAGGCCACCCCGAGGCAGAGCCATGATGCGGAGGAGAAGCTGAGTGGAATCTCCATGTGTCATCTCGCCCACCAGAGGAGCGGCGAGGAGCTCGGGACTGCGAGGTTTGAGAGCGCTGGGTAGAGGAGCTTTGGCCACGGGGCGGAGTGCGGTCAACAGAAACAAAATTCAATGGCACTCTGGAAACCACACAAGGGGCATTGCCCCAATGCTGAAGGAGCTCCTATAAGTGGCCCACCTCAAGAGCCACTTTATCTACTTGTACCTGAATCTGCATTAATACATTATTACAAATGCAAGCTTTAGCATAGAGCGAGACATTAATATCCAAAGAGTTGTGAGTTAAAAGAAAAAAATTTCTATCTTTCCAAAGAGTAAATAGGATCTCCATTCTGAAAGCATGCCATATCTAGGAAAAATTGAAGGGGATTCTAGGAAAATCTCCCCAAAGAGACATATGCCAAGAAAAGGGCTCAGGTCGAAAAGGCCGAAATAAATCATGGATCCAACTCCAATACTGTTGAGCTTTTCTATAGAACCAAAAAATATGCATAAAAGTTTCTGGGTGACCACAAAAAGGGCATCGAGGATCAGGAACCCCCAAATGTTTAAGTCTAGAACCCAAAGGCAACCCTTAAAAAAGAACACACCAAGAAAATGTGCAATCTTGGGTTCAGTGGTGGCGGACTAAACAACAAGAAACGTGAGTCTTTAGGATTTCTGAGAAGACTACAAATTCCACTACTGGTTAAGAATATGGATCATAGGCAAATGGGGCACTGACTAGAGATAACCCATTTTGGGTTTGCAGCTGGTGAAAGGAGTCTAAGGATACCACTTCCAATCCTTCCACCAAGGTCTGACAGACTAAATGCCAAGCTTATGTAACAGATGTGAGGGTAAGGCTGAAACAAGAAGGTCATAAGTCTGTCGATCTAGTCGAGATAGACGAAACTGGACCTGGAGGTCATCCCATGACTGAAGACTCATAAAAACTCTGGAAAATAGATCCTTAGGTCTTGGAATGTCGTGTTTGTGAAAACGCAGAGCACTAAAACCCTGGATTTTGGCCAGCGGTTACCCTTACACCTGAAAAAGAGGTGACCACTAGAGGTTGTGTTGATTCATGGAGATCCCATCATGCAAACCATCACCCACCCACTAAAGCCAAGGCTTAATAGCTTCCCAAGCACACTAGATGCTTTTAACAACAAAGTACCTTGGATCTAAACTGGGTCTTTCATAACGAGAAGGGTTTGAAAACCAATCCCCTTCCAAGCTGGCCTATTGGTAGGAAACCCCAAAGAAATGCAATGCCGAAGAAGGAGTTTCTAAGCCTCGTCTCCAGATAAGGCTCTGATGATCCATTTAGCACATAAAGTAAGCCCTTATTTCTAGGTAGAAATAAGGTTGAGCCCTCCGGACTCCTTGTGAAGGCAACAATACTCCCAAGCAACTCTATGAAAACCTTGATGGTCGGAACCAAAGGCCTAAAGAAAATCCCGCAGAAGTCTTTCCAACTTCATGTAAGAGGCCTTGGAAGGAGCCCAACATGAAGAGTAATAGACATGAGTGGCAGCCAAAACCTTCGAACAAATTTGAAATTTTCTAGCTAGAGAGAGAGACTTGGTTATCCAATAGGCTAATTTTTTCTCAATCCTAGATAAAACAAGATTCCAAAGATCCACAGGAAAAGCTTGAAAGGCAAACAAAATGCCCAGAAAGAAAATGTTTTTGCCATGCTGAAGCCATTTCCAACCATATTGAAGAATCCAAGGCAGGGTAGGAGGAAAAGACTTCCTATAAAATTGCGTCTTGTGCCATTGAATGGCTGAGCTGGAAGCCAAGCAAAAAGTTTCTAGACATTGAAGAGCACCCTGAACATTATCTTCTTACTCAATGAGAGTGAGAAAGGAGTCATCTGCAAAATGGCCATTCACAAGATGAGAAGGTGACTCAGGTAGGGAGATTGCACTGACACGTCTAGCAGAGATGGCGTTAGCAAGTAAGTACCCAAAACCCTTTGTCGCAAGAACATATAAAGCAGGAGCCAGAGGACAGCCCTGGCGAATGGATCTAAAAAGACCAAAAGATTTAGACTAACGATCATTGATGGTGACGCAGGCCAAGGCATCTCTGAATAACATCTAGACAGATTGAATGAATCTAGGGCTGAAGCCAAGAGATTTGAGCATAGCCAAAATAAATGGCCACTCAATGTGATCATACGCTTTAGCGAAGTCAATCTTAAGGAAGATTGCCCGCTGTTTGGAGCATCGAGCCCAATCCATCCCTTCCCAAACAACAATATTGTTCAGAATAAACCTATACTTGATAAATCTAGTCTGCTCTGGATGAACAATCAAGGGCAAGAGATGATGAATGTTTAAAGCCAAGGGTTTGGCAATGATCTTATATGAGACATTGAGCAAGGTAATAGGCCTCCAATTGCAAATGTCCTCTAGATCCCCGGCCTTAGGGATAAATTTGATGTTACCCTAGTTAAGCATCTTTCCCAGGGATTGGGAATGAAAAGCTTCAAGGTAGACCTTATGTAGGTTAGGACTAACACAAGGCCAAAGGGATTTGTAGAACTCGCAAGGGAAACCATCACACCGAGGGGCTTTATCATCCGCCATAGAGAAACCGGCTTCCTTGAGATCATCAATGGTCAGTAAGAGATCACAAAAGGTCTACTGAGACTTGGAAAGCCTTTTGGGAACAACAACTAAGCAATCTTGCAAATCTTGGGTTTTGGTCAGAGAGTTTCCTTGCACTGTGAACACCTTCTCATGACGACGGATAAAAGCTTGCATAATATCAGGCATCTCGGTGAGAAAAGTATGCCCCTATTTGATTTTCTTAATCCCTACAAAGGTATGACAAGCATGCAAAGCCAAGAGAAATTCTTTGGAGGCCTTGTCACCCACCTTGAGCCAATGTAACTTGACTTTGATTTGAGCTCCTCTGGCAGAGTAATTATCTGCAACTTGTTTCTAATGATGGAGCTGGGATAACCGAAGTTACAGGTTAGAATCAAAAGGATTCGAGGCCAAAGCTTTAGTGGTAGCACAAAGATCTTTGGTGGTCGTGTCATATGAGTGCTTGTAGTGCATGGCAAGATGTCTACCATAAATGCGCAGAAACCTCACAGAGCATTTAATAGCATCATTCCACTATGCAATCCAACCAGTGTGATGATGAGGCCTTAGTTCCAAATTCCAAACCCTTTGAATGTGGGCCATCATGGCCTAATGATATAGGAGAAAGGTGCTGAGGTAAAACTGTGTCTTGGAAGGATGTGACCTATCTAGCTACCATTCAATGCTAAACTTTATGGGGAAGTGATCAGACAACATCACATCAACGAGAGGAGTGATGGGCAGATCTTGATCTTTAGAAAAAGAAAAAAAAGATTGCGTAGTTATCATAGCACGATCAAGCCTTTTAAATATTCTATCAGAGCCAACTCTGAAATTAGACCAAGTGTGTCAGACCCCACCTAGGCAGCGACAATTGGTGTTGGGGTAAAAAAGACCCAGCTTATTATGCATATAGTACCAAACTTCCCTCTCGCCAGCTATCATTGAAAAGGCAAAATTTTGTCCTTATCAGTTGCCACCTCAACCATATTGAAGTCACCATAGATGACCCAAGTTGCAAGTGGTAGAGTATCAACAATCCAACACCATAAGTGTGATCTATCAACCACATCATCGGGAGCATAAACATTAACAATCCCAACAAAATGATTATTGATTGACAGGAAAACCCACACAATGCGTTGCATGGGATCAAAATCATGAGAAATAATCGTAGAAAGCCAACGAGGTGAAAGGAGAGTAGCAACTCCACCTCGACTAGCCTCATGCTAGGAAGCAAAACAAAGGCTATCCGGCCAAATAATAGAACATGCAACAGTAAGCATGAAACCAACAATTTTAACTTCCTGAAGGCAGAGAACATCCAGGCCTAAAACACGTTGATGAACATCTATAACAAAATACTTTCTAGCGAGGTCTGTGAGACCTCAAACATTCCATGAGATGTAATTAACGAAAAATATTACATGTCATCCTCGTCCCCAAGAGAGGAGAAGCTATTGCGCAAAAAATCTGAACTAAGACTCGGAAGAGAGTCCCAATCAGAAATAACTCTTCTTTTCTCTGAACCACCATCTGCTATCTCAGTACACCCAAAAGGGATATGAGAGTGGTGTAGAGAGTGTGGAGAAGAAATTGCAGATGCAGCCTGAGTAGTGTGAACCTAAGGGGGTCAAGTGACACCCTTAGAAGAATCCTTCCCCTACTGGCTAGGGTTTGAAACTGAAGCAGATGATGTAGAGACCATCTGGGTAGGCAGTGCCTACATAGGAGACTCCGCCATTGGCTAAGAACTTGATCCGATGGGTGGCTTTTGGGCAAAAGCCACAAGGTTCTTGCCTTTGCGAACCACAGTGGTCCATTCATCCTTCTTAGCTCCCTCCACAGGTTGAGAGTTGGTTGGTGCAGGGGAACTAGGACATGTGTCTACTTCATTTTTGACGTGTGTCTACATCATTTTGATTCATGCTTATGTTTAGGAATAGAATGTGTAATGTGTGTGTTTGAAGGCCTATTGATCAAGTCTAGACAATGTAATAAGCCTCGAGGGTCCAAGGTGTGTCAACTTGGTCAAAGGCCTTGTATGGGAATTTTATATGTATTTTTGGTGTTTAGGGGTCTGCAATGTGTGGCATGTTCATTCTTGACCTTTGGTGTGAAGGCAAGACCGAATTGTATCAAGTGGACAAAATTTGCAAAGTTGCATTATTGTCTTAGGCAACTTTTCTTGCAAGATTTTGAAATATGGTTATCCCAATGGTTAGTTGGTTGATTGTATACATTGAGGTGGTTGGAGGAGTCCCTTGGCATGATATAAGCCTAGGGGAATGATGCCAACTGGTTAGAGATGATATGGAATGAAATTCTTGTCTTCAACACAAACTGTTATTGCAATTTCCTGCATTCTTCTTGAGTTTTCTGCTCTTGCATAATTTTGTGTGAATGGTGGGCATGAACTAAAAATTTGGAAAGTTGTAACAGAGGTTCACCTTCCATTTGGAGTTGATCTAAGGTCTTGAGGCTTTCAGGTTTGGAAGGAATTGGAATTTCTTTCCCACTAGCCTGAGAAAACCCTCAAAACTAGGGTTTGGATGCAAACAGTGACACAAATAAATGTTTCTCTATGGGATCAGTCTAAAAACTTGGGGGATATTGATGTGAATTGTATACTAAATGTTCCTAGTGGTTTTGGAGAGAGGAAGTGCCATTTGTCCTTCTTAAGATGATGCCCTAGGCTTGACATCGCTCATGTGGCAAGCCTGTGTAGTAGAAGAAGAGGGTGGAAACCTTGGACAACAGATTGAAGGATGGTCAAACTTGGCATGAGAAGGACCCTTGAAAATGTGTAGACCCTTGGAAATTATTAATCCTTCCTTCCTTTGTGATTGGTGAAGCTTTTGAGAGCCTAATTCCTAATACCGACTAGAAGAGGTTAAATAGGGTCAGGAGGGTTTGACCATTCGTACTCAAAACCTAGATGAAAAAGTTTGGAATCTTGTAGAACACCCAAAAGGGTACTCAAATATCAATTTTTTTCAGGGGGTTGTTCAGGTAGTTTGTGAGGCAAAGTGGGAAAAGTCCAAACGGAGGGCTAATTGCTTGTAGCCCTATTTCCTAGGTCCAAAAGGGGAAAAGGAATAAAGGGATAGTAAACACCCATCTAAGGGGTGAAGATCAATGAAAATACCATATAACACATGTTAAAACACTCACATAGGTCAGATTCCACCATTTGAGTAAAGATCCTGTTGCTTGGGGTTTGGGGTTGTTAGGTGTCCTTGGTTGAGGGGTTGAAACCTTAGGAGTAGGAGACTCCTTGTTAGTTGTGAGTTGTCCTGAGTGGAGAGATCCTTGGGAAGGATCTAGGGGAAAGCTATAGAAACCTTGATAAGGTTGAAGACATTGGTCCATTGGATGGTACCAAGCGGAGACCCCTTGAAGAGGAAAACCAAGCAAGTGATATAACAACCTAAATACACTGTATCATATTGGTATCAAAGCTATACCAAGGGTGGAATAGTGTATGTCAAACTCAAAATTTGGAGAAGAGGTTACTACAATGCCACCTAAGGCAATGAATCTAGAGGCCATCAAGAAGATGGTAGAGGAGTTGCTTGAAGAGAAACTCAAAGAGACTGAATAGTCCAAGGGAAAGGACAAAACTTGTGATGATGAATCAGAAGAGGAGAATGAGGAGGAGGAGGCCATCCCTCAGAATATGGCACTTGATCAAAAGATGTTCTTGGGTGTGTTGAAATCAATAAATAGGGACAATATGGAAAGTTTACCTATCTATAGCGGTAGCGTAAATGGAGAAGAGTTGCTTGAATGGATAGAAGCACTCAATAACCACTTTTAGTACAAAGAGGTCCCAGAGGAGAAAAGAGTGAGTTTGGAAAAGTCTAGACTCAAGGGGTCTTCCTTGTTGTGGTGGACAATGCTTTAGGAAGAAAGGGTGAACATAGGGAAGAAGAAGATATCCTCTTGGGAGAGGATGAAGAGCAAAATCAAAGACCAATTCCTACCAATAGACTATGAGGTTCAGATGTATAAGAAGCTGCAAAATCTTAGACAGAGGGAGTTGGATGTGAATGCATACACTGAAGAATTTCACAAACTAAGTCTTAGGTCCAAGAAGGATGAAGAAGAGGTGGAGAAGGTGGCTAGATACCTGAATGGGTTAAGGCAAAACATCTAAGATGAGATCAACATCATGGCTCCAGACAATTTGCACAAATGCTTCCAATTGGCATTAAGGGTGGAAGATAAGATAAGGAGAAGAGAAGAACAAAAAAATACAGGAAGAGGAGGTAGGAATTTCAAAGGTAGAAGTGGCTATGGAGGAAGAAATACTCCTTTAAAAAATGGAGACACTAACCAACAAGAGTCCAATGGAGAGTTCAACAATAAGAGTGGAGGCTTTAGAGGAGGAAGAAGACCTTTTGGTAGGGTTAGGGAAGGAAACCAAGGCAGAGGTCCTAGTGTTTTCATTGGTAAATGTTACAATTGCAACCAAGTGGGTCACACCATGAGTAGATCCCCGGAGAAAGGTTCTAGCTCACACGGACTAGAAAGAAAGACTCAACTTGTGCAAGATGATGATGGACAAAGTATCAATTAACGCATGGGAAATGTAGGTCCCACCTTGGATGGAGAAAGCCTCATGCTAAGGAGGATGTTGTTGAAGGCACCTCAATGCAAAGAGCCCCCATAAAGGAAGTCACTCTTCTAAATTACTTGTAAGTCTCATGGTAAGGTTTGCAAAGTGATTGTTGATTCTGGATCCACAGATAATATTGTTGCTTTAGAAATGGTAGAGAAGTTAAAATTGAAAAGGTTACCACATGTGAGTCCTTATAGAGTGTATTGGCTTGATAAGGGGACACATGTAGTAGTAGATGAACAAAACTGGGTGGATTTTGAAATGGGAGACTATAAGGATAGGATCTTGTGTGATATCCTTCCTATGGATGCTTGTCACCTATTGTTAGGTCACCCTTGGTAGTATGATGTCAAAGCACAACATGATGGTGAGAAAAATATGTATGTCATTACCAAGAATGGTAGACAATTTAGATGGATCCTTTACCTAATCAAGGGGAAGAGAAGATTGTTAGTTCAAATGTCATGTTGCTTAGTGGAAAGGAGTGTTTAGAGGTCTTCAAGCAAGAAGAAACCCAAGGCTATGCTTTAGTTTTGCACCCAAAAGATGAGTCCAAGCAGGGAAATGGTGAGAAGGGGGAGACTCCTAGTGAAGTGCAAGCCATGTTGGATAGATATAAGGGAGTTGTGGCCAAAGACATGCCTGATAACTTGCCTCCCATCAGAGAAATTAGTCATCAAATTGATCTAATCCTTGGTGTGACCTTGCCTAATAAAGCTGCCTACAAGATGACTCCTATTCAGAATGAGGAGATAGCAAGACAAGTGCAAGAAATTTTGGATAAGGGGTTGATTAGGAAGAGTTTGAGCCCATGTGCTGTATCCATTGTGTTGGCACCAAAAAAAGATGGAACATGGAGGATGTGCAGTGATTCTAGAGCCATCAACAAGATCACAATTAGGTAGTGGTTCCCTATGCCTAGGATTGGAGACCTAATGGACTATCTTGGAGGGTCATGCTATTTTTCAGAGATTGATTTGAAGTCAGGTTACCATTAGATCAGAATTAGACCTGGTGATGAGTGGAAGACAACCTTTAAGATCAATGAGGGCTTATATGAGTGGATGGTGATGCCATTTAGCCTCACAAATGCACCTAGTACCTTTATGCGCCTCATGAATGAGGTATTGGCAAAATTTATTAGCAAATTTGTTATTGTTTATCTTGATGACATCTTGGTGTTTAGCAGGTCCAAGGAGGAGCACTTGAAGCATTTGGATCAGGTTTTGAGGAAGCTTCATGAGGAAAAGTTGGTAATCAATCTAGAGAAGTGTGAATTCATGAAAACTGAGTTGGTGTATCTAGGATTTGTAGTTTCCAATGGATGTTTGAAAATGGATCTTTCTAAGGTTGATGCTATTGTCAAATGGCCTACACCTAGGACAATAAGTGATGTTAGGAGCTTTCATGGATTGGCTACCTTTTATAGGAAATTCATCAAAGGTTTTAGTCATGTTTGTGCTCCTATACTTGACACCATAAAAGGAGGAATCCAATGCAGGTTTGAGTGGACAGAGAAAGCAGTCCAAATATTTGAGATTTTGAAGAGGAAGGTTGCAAAAATTCCCACGTTGAGGCTCCCTAATTTTGATCAACTTTTTACAGTTGAATGTGATGCAAGCAAGCAGGCAATAGGTGTAGTCCTTAGTCAAGAAGGACATCCGGTGGCATTATTTTCAGAGAAGTTGAATGAGGCTAAACAAAGGTACTCAACCTATGATTTGGAGCTCAATGCCTTGGTGCAAGTACTCAAAAAGTGGCACAATTATCTTCTTCCAAAAGAGTTTATTGTTTACATGATAACCATGCATTGAGTTTTCTTAATGGGCAAGAGAAGTTGAACCAAAGGCATATCGAGTGGGTTGAACAACTCCAACCTTACACCTTTACCATCAAGTATAAGAAGGGTGTGTCCAATAAGGTTGCAGATGCTTTGAGCAGGAGAACCCTCACTATCCAATAAATTCAGTTGCAAAGTGTTAGTGTCGATTCTCTTAAAGCCATGTACAAGGAGGATAATGATTTGAAGGATGCATATGATGTATGTACTAAGTTTGCTGACTCTTTTCATGTTGAGTTTTATGATTTTATGTTGTAGGATGGATTGCTCTTCAAGGTGCATCAGCTATGTATTCCTCAATGCTTTACGAGGGAGAATATCATTAGAGAGAAACACAATGGTAGCCTTGGAGGTTATTTTGGTTTGGACAAAACCTTAGAGCAGGTATCAAGGTTTTACTTTTGGCCTAAGATGCAAGCAAAGGTAAGAAGATTTGTGGAGCATTGTCCTATTTGTCAAAGGGAAAAAGGTGTTTCAAGGAATGCTGGTTTGTATCGGCCTTTACCAATTCCTACTAGGCCTTGGGAAAGCCTTAGTATGGATTTTGTACTTGGATTGCCCAAAAATCCTAGGGGATTTGATAGTGTTTTTGTGATTGTTGATAGGTTCAGCAAGATGGCTCATTTTATGCCATGTAAATGCACAAATGATGCATCTCATATTGCAGGTCTATTTTTCAAAGAAGTTGTAAGGATACATGGATTACCTCTCAATATTGTCACTAATAGAGACTCCAAGTTTGTTGGTCATTTTTGGAGGACTCTCTAGAATAAATTAGGTTCCAATCTATCATTTTCTTCAGCATACCACCCTCAGACTGATGGACAAACTGAGGTGGTTAATAGATCCCTTGGCAATCTCCTTAGATGCCTTACCAAGCAACATGGACAAAGTTGGGATTTGGTGATTGGACAAGCTGAATATGCATATAATGATTTAGTCAATAGAAGCATAGGGACAAGTCCATTTGAGGTTGTGTATGGTTTACATCCTAGAGGGATACTTGAACTCAGAGATCTTGGAGGCATGGACAAAAGGAGTGCCCAAGGAGATAATTTTGCTGTCACCATGAAGGAGATTCGTGAACAAGTTAAGGCATCACTTCAACAAAGTGCGGATAAATATAAACTCAGAGCAGATGTTAAGAGGAGAGATGTTCAGTTCAAAGTAGTGGATTTGGTGATGGCCTACCTAAGGAAAGAAAGGTTACCTAAAGGCCAACCCTCTAAACTGCTCATGAAGAAGATAGGTCCTCTCCGAGTAGTTCATAAATTTGGCAACAATGCCTATCAAGTGGAACTTCCAACAGACTTTGGAATATCTCCCATCTTCAATGTATGTGATTTGATAGCCTTCAAAGGATCCTTGACAGATGCAACACCTAGTTCATTTTTGTGGAAGAGGATGTAGAGTGGGTAAAGGATCTACCGCCTAGAAAACCATTGGAATTGGAGTGCATTCTTGAATCCAAGGTGATCAAACAAACCAGGAAAGGTGTGTACAAGAACTATTTGGTCAAGTGGAAGGGACTTCCTGAGTCTGAAGCTACTTGGATGAATGAAAGTGATATCATCAAACATGGCACCTCAGTCACCCGATTAGCAACTCAAGGGACTTGAGTTTTCCTGTCCCAGGGAGTATGGTGTAGGGGCACTAGGACATGTGTCTACTTCATTTTTGATATGTGTCTACATCATTTTGATTCATGGTTATGCTTAGGAATAGAATGTGTATTATGTGTGTTTGAATGCCTATTGATTAGGTCTAGACAGTGTAATAATCCTTGAGGCTCCAAGGTGTGTCAACTTGGTCAAAGGACTTGTATGGGAATTTTATATGTATTTTTGGTGTTTAGGGGTCTATAATGTGTGGTATGTTCATTCTTGACCTTTGGTGTGAAGGCAAGACCGAATTGTATCAAGTGGACAAAAGTTGCAAAGTTGCATTATTGTCTTAGGCAACTTTTCTTGCAAGATTTTGAAATATGGTTATCCCAACGGTTAGTTGGTTGATTGTATATGTTGGGGTGGTTGGAGGAATACCTTGTCATTATATAAGCCTGGGGGAATGAAGCCAACTGGTTACAGATGATATGGAATGAAATTCTTGTCTTCAACACAAACTGTTATTGCAATTTCCTGCATTCTTCTTGAGTTTTCTGCTCTTGCATAATTTTGTGTGAATGGTGGGCATGAAATAAAAATTTGGAAAGTTGTAACAGAGGTTAAAATTCAACTTGGAGTTGATCTTAGGTCTTGAGGCTTTCGGGTTTGGAAGGAACTAAAATTTCTTTCCCACTGGCTTGAGAAAACCCTCAAAACTAGGGTTTGGATGCAAATAGTGACACAAATCAACGTCTCTTTATGGGATCAGTCTGAAACCTTGGGGGATGTTGATGTGAATTGTATAATAAATTTTAATAGTGGTTTTGGAGAGAGGAAGTGCCATTTTTCCTTCTTAAGATGATGCCCTAGGCTTGACATCGCTCATGTGGCAAGCCTGTGCAGTAGAAGAAGAGGGTGGAAACCTTGGACAACAGATTGAAGGATTGTCAAATTTGGCATGAGAAGGACCCTTGGAAATGTGTAGACCCTTGGAAATAATTAATCATTCCTTCCTTTGAGACTAGTGAAGCTTTTGAGAGCCTAATTCCCAATACTGGCTAGAAGAGGCTAAATAGGGTCAATAGGGTTTGACCATTCGTACTCAAAACCCAGATGCAAAATTTTGGAATCTTGTAGAATTCCCAAAAGGGTACTCAAATATAAAAAAAATTAAAGGGGTTGTTTAGGTAGTTTGTGAGGTAAGGTGGGAAAAGTCCAAATGGAGGGCTAATTGCTTGTAGCCCTATTTCCTAGGTTCAAAAGGGGAAAAGGAACAAAGGGCTAGTAAACACTGATCTAAGGGGTCAAGATCAATAAAAATACCATATAACACATGTGAAAATACTCACATAGGTTAGATTCCACCATTTGAGTAAAGATCCCGTTGCTTGGGGTTTGGGGTTGTTAGGTGTCCTTGGTTGAGGGGTTGAAACCTTAGGAGTAGGAGAATCCTTGTCAGTTGTGAGTTGTCTTGAGTGGAGAGATCCTTGGGAAGGATCTAAGGGAAAGCTCTAGAAACCTTGAGAATGTTGAAGACATTGGTCCATTGGATGGTACCAAGTGGAGACCCCTTGAAGAGGAAAACCAAGCAAGTGATATAACAACCTAAATCCTCTGCATCATCAGTCTCCTTAATAGGGGGTTTTATTTTCTGTACAACCAGGGGACAGTCCCTAATTTTGTGCTCCATCGACTGGCACTGATAGGAAGTGTTGGAAAGGTTGAAATAAATGACCTTCTGGGTGGAGGTATTTCCACCCACTTGAATATCAACAGTTTCTTTTAGGTCACAGGAAAGGTTGACCTCAACACAGACCCTCTTTTGAGGGTGAGCATTAAAAAACCAGTCTGGTTCAAGACAAATAAATTTTCCAATAGACTGAGCAATAGTTTGCATGAAAGGCCAACAAGGCAAAGAAAGACCGGGGAACTCAACCTAGACCGAGACTTGCAACTTTTTATCATCTGAGACAAAAAAGTCTCGAGACCAACGCTGGAAAAATAGAAGGGAAGACTCCATGGCCCATGAGAGAGGATAGCCTCAACATGGGAAGGGTTCGAGAAGTGAAACAAAAAGAAACCCTTCGTGAGGCTTTGGATGCCATCAAGCCGGACTCCATGAGGAGACCAGGCTTTGGCGACTCAGTCACGAAGCATGCTTTCAGGAGGGATCCTACCCACAAAATAACCTATCAAAGTCCATTTTTCAAACCACTCATAGGCATTATCAAAATATTGAATAAGAAGTTCCAAAAATACTTTCAAGGTCTATAATTTAGAAAAAAGCCTCAGTATCCTCCCAAATCAAAAGTTAGGACCTCTAAAAGTTTTGCCTTCTACATTTGAAATGTAAAAATGTTTAGGATATTGACAATAATTAAAATAGGTAGTTACACTTGTTGACCAAATTATGATGCATGCTACAACATGTTATAACGTGTTGTAGACACCTAAAATTGTCCTATCTAATTAAATAAATATTTTTATTTATTTAATTATTTTATCCTAAGTCTTCTATTAATTAAATAAATTTTTATTTATTTAATTAATTCATTTATCCTCTTCTAAGCCTTTCCTCATTTAAATAAATACTTTTATTTATTTATATTATCCTTTTCTTAAATTAAATAAACATTTTATTAATTTAGTTGATCCCACTTCTTCTATTAATTAAATAAATCTTTATTTATTTAATTAATTCATTAGCCTTTTCTACCCATGACACATATCACTCATCCAGGGATAACTTTAAGAAACCACCCCTCGGGCAACTGTGTAAAATCCTGGTGAATCAGACATTATTTTCGAGGGGAAATTTTCATATGGATGGCGATTTTTTTTTAAAATGGAGAAAAAAATTATTTTGTATTGGCGATTTTTTTTAGGGCACAAAAATTCCATAAATTTTTGGCGAATAATACCTTGTTCTATGGGGAAAATATTATTGTGGGAGGCGAATAATTTTTGTTAAAAGGAACAAATATATAATTGTATGAGCGAAAATTTTTGCTCTGAAGGAAAAATTATTTAAATGTATTGGCGATTTTTATCCACCGCTTGAAAATTATTTAATTTGTTTTGGCGAATATTTTGTTATTTATGAAAAAATATATAATTTATTGGCAATTTAATGAATTCATTGCCATTAATAGACAAGGTACATCACATCACATCACATAATACATTGAGTCCGGACTCCGCACGATGTATCAATAAGCACAACCTCTTTGACACATGAAGGGTGACACATACCTAAAATCTATCAATGATTTTAAATTGTTCGATGATCATAGATCAATGGCTGAAGTTTTATTTTGGCCCAATTTTTTGAAGAGAACATAGCTCACCAGAAAGTGCCCAGAATGGAATTGGATTCAATAGACATGTATCAAATGTCATGAATTATGATTGATAATTTCATTCATTTAATATATATCTTTTCACTAATTGCAATCCACTCTGTCCCCACAACTTCCAATGTGATACTTGCCAATTTGGTACTAGTTTATAGCTATTTCCATTTTTGCACAATAGTGCATTTATGGGAAAGATTTGCAGAGATACAAAAGATTTAAAATTTTTTATAGCAATTAATACGGTTAAAGAAGTAATTATTACAATCAAGAGCTTCAACTATTTATATACGATCTCTGCTCCTTTCATCTTAAATTAGTCTTTTCCATTTGGTAGATAAATCGTCGGAGCTCACGTTATTTAAATTCTTCCTTTGGTTTAGGTTTATAGGCTCAGGTTGTTTAATTTGTAAATCTATTTTCTCAAGATGGACACTCCCATCCTCTTGAGAAGCATTTCTACAGAGGACCAGAGGGCCTTTCTAGGCTCCATTAGAGACCCAACCCTCCAATCATTCTGCAAGGAGGTTGGGTCATTCGCCAATGAGGCTGTGTGGATGGTGCTGGGTAGAGAGTTTCCGCGAAACAAAAATAGGTACCGTGTTAACACGGACATTACATCCCACTTCTTAGTGTCTCTTTTGGACCTCGGAGGAGACAAGGTGGATATGCTAATGCTATTGAGAAAGGTTTTTAAGGAAGACTTCCTTGGAGATGACATTACTCTTGTCATCCTTGCAAAAGTAGGGGTGGGGATCCCTTGGGCGAGTGAATTATCCAAGCTTCTCCTCCCTGACCAAACAGTGCCAGTGGCTAGGCAACCATTTCTCCTAAACCTGAATGCGGAGCAGTTGACGCGTCACAAGAAATGGGCACAGATTGGCAGGGACTTCCTCTGAAAATGGTTGTTCTTGGACAACTTTCCAAACTACATGTGGCTTGAATAATTCTCTTAGCTTATGCTTTCTGAAGAATTCTACATGGAAGGAGGGCCAAATTCTTAGGGCAAAATTGTAAAAAATTCCACTACTTGTGCCCTAGCCCCGCCCCCCTAGGCCCCTAGTAATTTTTTTGTCCTATGTCCTCAAACCCTAATAGGCTTAGTGCCAATGGCTCACTCATTTTGGCTTTTAAGTTTTTGAGGGACTCAAGTCTCAGATGTAAAAATTGTAAATTTCCAAAGCATAAATATTAATGATAATTTTTCAAATTCCAGTTTGTTTCAGTTTGCCTCTTAGAGTCTTATGGATATAAAAATGCTTTCTATAATTCTATTTCATTTTTATTAATTAAAGTTTTTCAAATGTTTTTTGTATATGAGCTACGTTATTTCAATTATTTGTTAAACAATGGAAATAAATTTAATACTGTGATCTTTTTTATGTAATGCTTCTTCCTCTATATTTAATATATATAAAAAAAAATTCAGTTCGCTCCATTAATTATTTGTACATTGATTATGGTTGATTATAATTTTATAAATATATAGTTAAGATTTGAACTAAAACTCCAACTTACTTATATTAAACTAAATTTAATTATATTAAATTTACTTTTTTTTTTGATCGGTAAATGTTTTTTTCATTCTATTGATTCAAAGATTTCAAAATATAAAATTTGGAGTCCATCACCAAGCATAAACGCAGATAGAAAGAGATCCATACTGCCCACATTCCAAACTTGTAAATTATCCTACCCCACATCTAGTAGCAGTAAACAAAAAACCAGTTCATGGCTAGTTATCCAACAAATGTTCCAGCATTGATAAAAAGTTTTGTAGTTAAAAAACTAATAGTTGAAAACATTTGGAAGCAAACTAAAAAGTAATAGCGGATAGGCCACTCACTCACTATCCCCCTAGGTCACCTCCTCTCTTCCTTCCTTGGAGGTCGATGCTTTCCCTTTTGTCACTTCAACATTCATTTTTGGAATGCAGTCTAGGCACCCGAAGTGAGGGTCGCCTTCCAAACTTGCCAGTAGTTGTATGGCCTTGCCTTCTTCAAATCTATCTCTCAATTCCCTACCAACCTCCATCCTTGCCACCACGTGCAGAGCCTTCAGGACTTCATCCACCCTGGTTAATTTCATGAAAAGTTTCATAGCTTCCCACCCCACACGAGCTCATTCACGACATTGGTATTTGATTTCATCCTCTAGGCCATGGATAAAAGGGAGCAATTCCTCCTGGTCGTCCCCTTCCTTAATTTGAATGCCAACTCGTGACACCACCCACTCCAAAATTGAGTCCAGGTTGATCAAAAAATCCCCATCTATCAATTTGACCAAAGTGAGTTTCACCTTTTCCACCTCCGTTCGAATTCACAGGCCCACCCCAAAATCAAAGAGTATACCTCCATGTTGGTTTGATATCGGTGATGAATATGTGCTACCTCCTCTGCAAGCATCAGACGAGCTGCTACCCACAGCTTCTCATCCTTAAACCGGAATAATCCTTGCATTCGTTTATCTGATACTTTGCCCAAAAAGGGCACCAATTTCTTTTCTATTCATAGCGTGAAATTGGCCTCCATGGTCACTTGCAATTTCAAAAAACACTTCCTGCAAAAATAATGGAATACAGAAGCTACAAGATACAAATTTGCTCTTCTTCAAAACAAAATCTGGCATGCAAATCAAAAGGTAATAAATTCTGCCTCCGTCTAGGGCAGGTAATGAGTGTGGAGGATAAGGCATTAATGCCATGAGATCAGGAAAAAAATTTCCTGCCATCCTCTCCTCCCTCCATTCGTGTGACCTGCCACAAACAACTTCCTTCTGCAACAAACATTCGCCACCTTGACAGTTATACTTGCCACATTTGTTCGCTTAACAAGTTGAGGACTGCACATTTTTGAAAAGACCGCACATATTTACTTATTTTAATTATATTAAACTTACTTATTTTAATCATATTAAATTAAAATCTATATTAAACTAAATTTATGTTGAACTTTTATATATATATATATTTTAGTCTTTATTTATTTATTAAATTAAAATTTATATTACACTAAATTTATGTTGAACTATATATATTTTAAAACTATTTTTTAAAATTATATATTGTGAACATATTTTTGAAGAATTTTGTTAAACTCTAAATTAATACACTAAATTTATGTTGAACTTTTATATATATTTTTAAACTATTTTTTAAAATTATACATCGCAAACATATTTTTAAAGAATTTTGTTAAACTTTAAATTAATATTTTAGATTTAATATTGAATGTTTTCTTTTTTATATTAAACTTTTACCTTTCAAATTGTATATCAAAATTTATATTTTTATTTAGTTATTTGTTTAATTCTAGAAACTGCGTTTCATATTTTATACTATTTTTCAATTTCATACTTTTACAAATAATATTAACATTAGATTTAATAGTTATCTCAAACTATTGCACATCTTTAAAATTTAAATGTCTCTTATTATAGGACCGACGACATCTAACAACACTCAACAGGTACCATCATCCATTGGATGAGCAAAGATCAACGACTTAGGGTAGATTTCGGCCCAAATGTGGGAAGTGAACACATTTGTGAGAACTTCGCCTGGAATTTAACATTTTAAATTTAATTAAATATAATTAAGTCTATAAAGCTCTTTTTCGGGCAGAATTTTAAAATGATTAAATAGACTTAAAAAATAGACTCGAAAAGTGACATGAGTATGGTGATGTGCCAGAAAAATGGCAGAAGTCATGAGACCCACGACATCTGACAATAGGTACCATCGTTCGTTGGATGAGCAAAGATCAACGGCTTAGGGTGGATTTTGACCCAAATGTGGGAAGTGAACACATTTGTGAGAACTTCGCCCATAATTTAACATTTTAAATTTAATTAAATATAATTAAGTCTATAAAGCTCTTTTTCGGGAAGAATTTTAAAATGATTAAATAGACTTAAAAAACAGACCCAAAAAGTGACACAAGTATGGTGACGTGCCAGAAAAATGGCAGAAGTCATGGGACCTATGACATCTGACAACAAGTACAATCGTCCGTTGGATGAGAAAAGATCAACGACTTAGGGTGGATTTCGGCCCGAATGTGGGAAGTGAACACATTTGTGAGAACTTCTCCTAGAATTTAACATTTTAAATTTAATTAAATATAATTAAGTCTATAAAGCTCTTTTTTGGGTAGAATTTTAAAATGATTAAATAGACTTAAAAAATAGACCCAAAAAGTGACACGAGTATGGTGATGTGCCAGAAAAATGGTAGAAGTCATGGGACCCATGACATCTGACAATCGGTACCATCGTCCGTTGGATGAGCCTCAACGGCTTAGGGTGGATTTCGGCCCAAATGTGGGAAGTGAACACATTTGTGAGAACTTTGCCTGAAATTGAAATATTTTAAATTTAATTAAATATAATTAAGTATAATATCCTCATAATTTATACTCAAGTAATGAATGTTTTGTCCTTCGGCATGGAATAGTTATTAATAATAATTAATAAAATTACAACATGATTCTAGATATTTTGCCATCGTCCGTTGGATGAGTTAAGATCAACGACTTAGGGTGGATTTCGGATCGAATTTGGGAAGTGAACACATTTGTGAGAACTTCGCCCAGAATTGAACGTTTTACATTTAATGTCCTCAAAATTTATACTGAAGTAATGAATGTTTTGTCCTTCGACATGTAATAGTTATTAATAATAATTAATAAAATTACAACATGATTCTAGATATTTTGCCCTTTAGGTATTACTTTTGTACTTTTTAGAGTTTTCAAAATAAGAGACTCATAAATCATAATCGAATTTCATTTCATGGACAAACCTGTAAATCGAGGGAGATTCAGAAACAACTACTAGATTGAGGCATGCAAGTTGCAACAGAGACTGTCTGTGCCAATCTAGTGAAATATAAATTTCGGGTAAAATCTACAACACCTACATCCCGCCTTTTTGCTTTTTTTAATCTCGTGGTCCAATTTGAGGGTTAGCATTTTCAGGTTTTTATCTAGCATTATTTTGAATTATTAACAATAACAACGATGGGGAAAACAGGAAGCAGTAGTTCAATAGGAAGCCAAGTAAAAAACAAAATTTACTTAACCGAACTGGTTAAAATACCAGGTTTCACTGATGAATACCATGATATGTATGACCCTGCTATCCATGGTGAAAAGCATATCATAGATATTAGATATGCATTGTCTATTAAGGCGACAGATGCATGTAGGGCAAAATTTATTGTTTTCAACCCAATGTTACACCAAAGAACATATAAAATCGCATCATGGGATGCTGGATTGGGAAGCATGGTGTTACCTGAAGTATTCCCTTGCCCTGATTTTTTCATGGTTTGTGCCGAAAATTATGATGAAGATAAAAAAACAATTGTCAATAAAAATACAAAAGAGGAAATTCTATCCATAAACGAGGGAGAATTTGCTCATTTGTTGAACCTAAGATTTGAAGCCCAAAACTCAAATGTCCAAATTGACCTTGGAAAGATGGCAGGGAATTATGAGAGTCTCGATCCAAGTCACAGAGATTCATTTATCAAAGCTCTAATAAAGAGTTGTATTGGTAATGTGTTGGATCAGAATCATAAGCCTCCTTATGATTCTAACATTTTTATTCCATGGGTTGGGGATACTATTTCCTTGCTGTCGTTTTGCCTGGGATTGGAAAATAATAGGGAAGTGGGTGCAAGCCTTCTTGAAATGGTTTATAATATCCATTGTGAAGGTCGGCTAGTAAGATATAATTTTATTGAGAACATTGTTCAATCCATGCAAAAACAATTACTAATGATAAAAAAAGGTTCATGTAAGATATTTAGGTTCTCATCCTACTTGTGCTATCTCCTTTTATCCAAGTATCATGCAATATTCGAGACCAACAAGCTTCAAATTGTGAACTATAAGATTGATGAGAAGACTAGGAAGAGAACAGAGTGTTCAATATATGAATGGACACCAAAGATAAGGATGCATGATAACAAAAAGAACTACAACCATTTTGTAGACTTCTTTTTGGCACCAATGTATAATGAAATTACAAGCACTCCAATGCCTAGGTTGCCCGTGTCTTGTAGAGATTGCATTCAACTCAGAAGTCAAATAGAATTGGTTGATTGGTTCTTCATGGAAGATGTAGTACCCCTCCTCGATCAACCTCTTTTGTATGTTTTGAGTTACTTCAGTGACTGTTCTGTGGAACATTTTTGTATTTTGATTTGGATATTATGTGATGTTATTTCATGCTTTATCTGGAGTTATGGTGTATGATTTTATGTAGTATTTCAGTGCTTATGATTAATGTTATTTTATGGATCATTATCATGGACTAACACTTTTCCCTTCTATTGCGATGCGTTATTTATATGTTGCGTGTTTGCAAGTGTATTGGGATGCGAGGGGATGATTTTCCTTCACTCACTTTGGTGAGACAGGGAACATCATGATTCTCCTTCATCGGTGTGTTTACCATGTCTATATATATATATTGGTCTATATGCACGTGTGGTTCCTTGGTGTAGGTCATTGCAGGTACTAGTATCGGGTAGGTAAGGGGTATTGACTCCACCTAGTTTCGCAGGTTTGAGCATACCTTATATATCCAATGGGGGTGGAGGAGATAGTTGTTGTACCCTATCTTGACCGTAGTTACTTACACTCGTATGAGTGTTGTCACTCAATTGTGTTTTCCCGTCTAGCTGTTAGGCGTGTCATAGTGCCTTGGTTTGGTCGTTTGAGAGTCATCATTTGATCTTTCTTGGTTTTGAGTGTTTCCATTTATTTAAATGGTTATTTAATTTAAATGGATGATGCTATCTCGTGTTGGCGTAATCATTTAATTAATATGCTCTATGATTATTGATTTATTTAAATTGATGAATTGCTAGATTAAATGGTTAAATGGCTTAATTTATTATGTAAAGTTGCATTGATATTTTTGTGAAATAAATAAATTGCCTAGCCAGTTAAAAAGGTTAAATGCTTATGTTGAAGAAAGTATTTACGGAAAAAGAAATAAATAAAAGTTTTCCTTTTTATTTTTCCATTTGGCCTTTTTAATTTAATCATTGGAAAGAATTATTATTTTTGGGAAAGAAATAAATCTGATTGCCTTTTAGTTTTAAAATATTTAAATTTGATTGGATGAAAAACTTTAACCTAGAAGCTTGGGTTAAAAGATATTTTGGGCATCCATTCTGGGCATTCATGGCAGGAGAAGAACAGAATTTTTGGAGAGAAAATTCTAGAAAAACTTCCTGAAGGAGCTGGAAATTCGATCTGGCTGCAAGATTGGAGTTTCCTCATCCCTTTTTGCTTGTTAATTGCTTCAAGGTTGGAGGTTTCCTTCTTGTTTTGAATTTTGTTTTGTAATTTTCTATTTGCTTCCTGTGCATGGAAATTTATACAATCTTCATGTAGATGTTTGTGGAATAGTTGAAATGGAAGAATTAGTGTTTATTACTACTGGTTTTGTGAAATCTATATCATATGGTTGCATTTAGGAAATAAATGGTTCATTTCTCTATCTGCTGTGTGTTTTGTTCTTGGAAATCAATTTATTGATTAACCTCTTCTTTGAGAAGAAAGAATTTTAGATTGGGCTTGCTAGGTGCATCCTTGTTTCTATTCTGTCATGATTTGGCTATCTATTCTTTCTTGTGTGTTTATTTCACCATTTACCTTGCTGGTAAACTCTTCCTTGAAATTTTGGAGATTGGCATTGTATATGTGTGCCCGTGAAATAATTCTGGAAATGGATGGTTCAAAGAGGTAAGTATTACTTGTTCAAAGAGGTAAGTGTTACCTATTCGAAGAGGTAAGTGTTACTTGTATTACTTGTTCAAAGAGGTAAGTGTTACCTGCTCGAAGAGGTTAGTGTTACCTATTTGAAGAGGTAAGTGTTACCTGTTCGAAGAGGTAAGTGTTACCAATTCGAAGAGGTAAGTGTTACCAGTTCAAAGTGGTATTGCGTGATGTAATGTGATTTTCATGTGATTTTTTTTATGTGGTTAATGAATTTATCGATGAAAATTAAGGCATGAATTAGAGATTCAAATGGGTAGATTTGGAATATTGATTTGGAAATTGATTAGATGTGACTGCTAGAAAGGAGTGTTTTATTTAATTTTCAATCAATGTTGTTGCAAGTGTTTATGATGTTGATATTTTCAAAGATTGTCTGAGTGCGGATTTGATGTATTTAGCTATCCTTGCAAGTTTTTATTGTGATAATTTGGTCTATGGTTCAGTCATCCTGTGGTGGTGTAATTGGTACCTTTGACCAAGTGATATATGTTGGCTCCATTGTCTTAACCGTATAGTGTCTTTGCCTTATGGTTAGTCAAGCATCAGTATGTCCTTGTTTGACCACTTGTTTTTGATAGTGGTGTTATGGCTATCTGCTTTGCCATAGGGTCCTCGGGGAGTGACCATGCTTGTGTAGTGTCCTTTGAGAGAGTGGCTTTCACTTGGGGGTTGCACCCAAAGTGGTAGGAATTACGAGCTAGCGAAAGTTAGATAATAACTGGTAATCTAATGAATTGATTAGATGGGTAGTATCATAACATTAATAAAGATAAATGTACCTCGTGCATAGGTGAGTGCTAGTACAGGGCTCATAATGTTGCAAGAAGGCCTAGAATGGCAAACCAACCACCTTGTCTTCACGAAAGGCTGGTAGGGTCTGCATGAGACTTAGTTGGAACCAGACGGTCGAGAGAGGTTACTAGGACAGTGAGCCGAGACCTATGGAGGCTGTACTAGGGTAACCATCTTAAGCTATGTGATGACACTCTCTCATTTGGTTCACTTGTGTTTTGTGATGTCGGTTCACTTGTGGTTGTGAAGCTGAGTCACCTGGATTCTTGTGGAGTCTTATTGTGCTGTCATCAAGTCATATTGTTTTGTCGACCATGTCACGCTTATGCTTGTTTGAGGGTCCTCAACTATCTCCTAGCACGATGGGGTGATTCCATTTGGGAATTACATGGTCAGGTGGTAGTGCCACTTCCCATTGGATGTTCAGATTTGTGCCTTCATGCGATGATTGGCTTTGTAGGTGTTTCTGTGGTTCGTGACTCATACCTCATCTCTTGTTTTGAAGATTATTGGTATTTGTAGACCTATGTGGTCATTGTATCATTGTAATATTGATCTTATGTAACCTTGTAACTGGATGAGATCTATCCTTATATGTTTATTGAGAAGCTATGTATTGAAAGAGAAATGTAATCCTATGTTTGGATGTTTTTATCAAGTTTCCTTGATGATGTTAGTAAATGCTTATTGAAGTGGAAATTATGTTGTATCCTTTCAATCTTTCTATGATGAATCTTTATTTGCTTTTGGCTTCTTGTGATCATTGAGTTATGATGCATATGTGGAATTTATGGTTTTGTGGAAGTTACTCTTGAAGTTAATTCTTTGTGGGTAACCCTTAAGGAATTCTGGTGTAAGTCTTCCACTTGTGTTATCATGCATGTTGTGTAAATGCACTTATGATGTTTATACTTAAAAAAAAAAAAAAAATTGTTTCACCCTTGTTGTGGGTTTTCCTTTAGGGTTCCTGGTGGGGCATTACAAAAGAAGTCACTGTGTTAAGGTTTTACGGATTGACAGTAAAACCATACAGACTTCCAATACATGTGACAGAGAGGGTATTTTCATTGGAGTATGTATGAAAATTAGAGAGCACAGATAGGCACTTCCATGGTCAACAAAAGAAGAGAATATTTCCTTCCTTGCCTTTCTCATGTGGAGGGTTCACATTTGAGAGAAAAGCATTCAATGTGGCACATGATTTTTTGACAGTTTTTAACTTTGGTGATGAGGGTCTCTAGCAGTATGATCTAATCGGTGTAGTTCAAGCAAGGCTTAAGAAAAATGGGAACTCTTCAGTGTTATGTCAACATGAAAGTAAACCATTGCTAGAAAAGATTAGAAACATGGACTCCTGGGATGAGGTTAAAAAAGAGATGGAGAAAATTGTAGCTGACAATAACATTTCAATAGAAGAAATTTCATCACAAATTATGGCATTGCACACACAAAGGACAACAAAGGAGGGCCAGAGCATCCAAAATAGGAGGTCCTACAATTTCTACCTAAAATCTGCTAATCCATCTAAGAAATATATTCCCAAATCAATTATGCATGAATGTAAAGAGAGTTTTTGGACTCAAACCAAAATAAATAATTTTTGGACTATGAGGAAGAATCTCGGTGAACCAAAGACCAGTGCAAAATTTGAGACCATCAACGAGGATGGAGAGTTTAGCAAATTGTGGAATATGGAGCATCCCACAACAACACATGACAGTAGTGAAGATGATGATGAGTATGACATTGAGCCCACTCCAACAACTACTACAACCCCTAAAATATTAGGCCTAGTCCATCAATCCATGAAAGAAAAATATAGCAAAGGGGAAAGCATTATGGAAAAAATGGGTTTTGAAGGTGGTGGTCTAGGTGCTAGAGGAGAGGGCATTTGGTATCCACTTCAGGTACAACTTTCATCAAGGTTAAAATCAAAAGCTCCTGTTAAACCAATCATTGGACTTGATTCTTCAGATTCATCATGGATAGGTACTACTCATTACCCTCAGGGTCCATCTACATTAGTTACAAGTTCAAATCCACAACCACCACCACACCATGGTATTCCCATTGGTGGTGAATCAAGTTCCACTGCCATAGGTGGGGAATCTGGGGATAGTATTCCCATTATTGTTCAGTCAAGTGACACTATGATTGGTGGGGTTGGCATGGGTACTACTAGTACTAGTGATACTAGTTGTCTAGTTGTTGGACAAGGGCTACAACAAAATATCTCTCACAAGAGGCCACTAGTGGTAGATACTAATACTATTCAGAATCCTATATCAAGTGCCACTAACATGACAAAAAAATCATTTGTAGCTTCAGATCACACACCTAAAAAGATTATGAAAACTACACATGAAAGAGTCAGTGGGAGTGGGATAGTATCAAGAATTGTTTTTGGTAGTCCTAGTCAATAATTAGTTAAAACCATAGGAATAAGTGGAATTGGAGCCTCTGGTATTCCTATGTCACCTTTCAAACATTCAATTTCTTCAGCAAGCCCAGATTTTCAATATCGTGATTACTATGAAAAATATGAACACACAACAAAAGCAAATAAAGAAAAAAAGAAAGCATTTCATAGGGTTTCCCTGACTGAAGTTTTAAATGAAGAGCCTGCAAGGAATAGGGTATTTCCAACATATGACCCACAAATAGATATGATGGAGTTCATGTTTGTTATGCCCCCGGCCCCAACTAAAGATAAAAATCCACCATACAGTCAGATAGATCCCTCTGAATTTCAAGTTAGCACCCTCCAAATGGATTTTTCCAAAGTACATAATGTGGACAAAATTAGTGTGTCAAAAAGGACTAACAAAGTGGTCTACACTTCACTGCTAAAGGTGGAGAGAAAAAAATAAACTAGAGAAACAAATAGAAAAGTTACAGGTAGACCTGGCAAACAAAAAATCAAGGAGGAAAGCAGCAGATAGCAAGTGCAATGATTTATAGAAAAGGATAAAAAATTTGGGCTCTGCAGTAGAAATTGCAGAGCAAGAGAAGATGGATGCAAAATTGAAGGACCTGATAGAAAAACTGGCTAAAAGCAGTAAAAAAATTGATGAGGAAAAAGCCAATTTTCAAAAATTATACAAAAGTTATGAGTCTGTTGCTGCCAAAATGAGAAAATTACAGGACCTATTGGATCATGGGAAGGAAAAAGAAAAACATTTGCAAGAGGAAGTAGAGGAAGAAATATAAAAATGTGCACAAATGAAAGAAGACCTGCATGATGCAAATGATAAAATAAAAACTTTGGAGGATAGATTGAAAGATAATATGAAAAATACAACGAAGTATGTACAAGAAAACATTTGGTGGCAATTAATGCAGAGGAGTGACAAGTTGTGGGAACGGTTTGAATTGAATGAAAGTCTGAGAGTAATTTATATGAAAATCAAAGGGCACTTTGAGAAGAGCATACATGTTTATTCAAAAGAGGATATGACAAAAAAGAATCTACAAGTAGTCTACAGTTCCAGTGGTAGCTACTTGGCATTCAAGGGAATTAAGAGCCGCATTGATGCCACAGTTAAGACATCATTTATCATTCAAAAATGCCAGAAACTAAGGGAAACATCAGAAGTTATGGAAAATTGTGAAAAAAAGATATTTAAGCTGCAAGAAAAGAAAAATAATTTGATTAAACTTGGTTTGCCTAAGACCATTGACCCATCAAATAAATTCATTGGAAAACAAGCTTACAAAAAAAGAATGGAGATAAAAATGAAGTGTGATTTAGACTTGCTTCCTAAGGACACAACTCCGCAAAGTTTTTTGGAATTTATCCAACCATTTACAACTCTAAATTCAGTATTGGATGAAATAGTGATGGCAAGTCAATCTTCTAAACATGGAATGTTGACGAAGTTGTAGTTGACTTTCCATAGTTTATAGAATATTGACCTTCCATCAGATGAAGAGTGGAGCACCCTACAAAAATTGGCACAGAAATCTTAAGAATCATAGTATGTATTGCACAATTTTCTTCTTTTATTCTTAATTTCAAGATTTTATGTTTTTTCTGTTCGGAAGTTGACATCGCTTGAAATAACTCTATTTTGTGAATAGGAAAAAACCAACACTCGCTATTGCTATTTTGCTAATCCAGCCTATGAATCTATGATGCACAGTGCAAAACTTTAGCCAATAAATTTGTATTCTCAAATTCTCCCTTGCTTTAACATTTATGCATTTCTCTATTTCTGATTACTAGGTTTTAGGCACTACTATTATCTATATTTAATTTGTCATGGTGTGAATTAATATTTAATTTTGAACACTATTTTTGAATAGGAGACATCAGACATGTAGTAGATGTTAAATTGCTAATACGACCTGTGATGGCCATATAAATCTGTGCTGAGTTTGTGATTTTGATGTTGAGTCTTCACATGTTGCAAACTTGCAATTCGACTTGAAGTTGTTGTTGCTCCCTTGTTTCTATAAAAGGGAATTCAGGGTCATTTGCAAAGGGTTTTGAAACTTTGTATTCACTTTTTCATGGACATTGGAGAATCACACAGGAGCTGTTGTATTCACTTTTGCAATTTGCATGGAGAATCACACAGATTGGTGTATTACTATTGAATGAATTGTATCACATGGCTATATTTTGAAAGAATTAATGAAAATCTAAGTTCTCGACATGTGTAACTATTGAATGAATTGTATCATATGGTTCTGAAATGTATCACACAGATTTGAGACTCAAACATGTCTAAATAAATAATAAACATCTCTGCATCAATAAACACATTATGGTCTTTTTTTATTATGCTATTTTAAATATGAAAATAGAAAGTTGAAAAATACAATTACAAATTAATATTAAATTCTAATTGCAAAAAGTAATATGCTTTTGTAATATGAATGATGAGATACAGTAATAAGATTAATAAATACCAATCTCTTACAATTGCCATTAATCCTCATTAAATTCAGAGCTTTCTTGATAATTGTCTGTGGTTTCTTCACTCTGAGTCTACATACCTTCGCTGAAATGCATCTCAATGCTACCAGTAGGTCCAGTACATGAGTCAATAGTCCCATTGGCACTCTGGTTTGAAGGGTTGCCCAAACCTCTTCTTTCACATTTGGACCTCCAGATTTGCAGTGCCCTATCATATGGAAAAGTGTGGACATCATACCTAGATGTATAGAGCCTCAAGCAATTTTCCAAATTTTTGTCTAGTTTGTTTCTTAGCTTTGATTTTAGGAACCCCAAAGCATTGGAAACTCTCTCATCTTCCACCAAACCCAATATCACAGTAAGATATAAATTAGCAAGCTTCACATATTCTGGCATTGAATCACTCAACACTAAGTTCTCAGCTATAGTTTTCCAAAGCCTTGTTACTGATCCCTCTTCGTGGGGGTTCTCCATTTTGGCATATTTTTCTCTCATAGTGTATGCAAAATGAGATGATTTCTCTCAAAGATGAGTTTCGTCTAATATTCCATTTATAGTTACTCCATTCAATTCTCTGGATGTGCAAAATTGTTTTATCAAAATCAGTAGCTTACTTTGAAAATCGGATGCATTGTTGAGGCTCCAATAATGAGGAAACATAATAGATATGGCTTCAAGAAGGTTGTCAGGAGGGAATATACTTCTAATTTGTGAGGAAAGATCATACGCAATTTTCTTCACAGAAGTAGTTACAGTTTCAACAATCTTGTTGAAATCTTCCCTTGTAACTCTTGCTAGTTGCTTCCTGGGGGGCTTTCTTGGTTCCTCAGGGTCAATCATGGCACATAAGTGCATTGGTATCTCAAATCCTTGTACATTGGCACATACCTCCCCATCTGCACCGATTTGTAAAAAGTTATCAGGATTGTTCAAATCTGTGAGTTTCCGCCACTTAACAAATTTTTCATCAGATAGAGTTGGTTAATTTCGATAGAGATTGTCGAGAGTCATGCATGTCATCTTACACAACGTAGCATATTCTACAATATACAGAGCTCATTTTTGGGAAGCCTTCATAATATTCCTCATTTCCTCTAGCATGGGCAGAAGAGCTGCTAAAGTTAAGAGTGTCTCTAAATTACTTAACCTCCGAAGAAGGTCAGGAAATTTTGGTTGCTTTGATTTATCGCGAGCTGTGTGAAATAGTCCAATCAAGGATGGATATTATGAAAACACTCGATGTGCTGGATAGTCCAAAAAGATCCATCTGGTATCATTATCCTTGAGAAGCTTGTTCCCATTAGTTATTCCATCAGCAAAGTGTTGAAATTCCATAAATCACTTGGGACTTCGACAAAAGTGTGAGTAGAGCTCTCTGATTAAAATTTCAATTTTTTTAATCGAAGAAAACTTGATCACAATTCCAAAATCTAGATTCATTCTATGAGCCATGCAGTGAATTGCAATAATGTACAGTGCAAATGAAGTTTCAATCTTTGTACAAAGACCGTTCTTGTGACCTTGCATTACTGAAGCTCCATCTGCTCCAACACAAACCAATTTTTTGGCTACCATCATGTCATCCATACCTCCATATTTAATTAAATTTCTCTTTACTAGTTGAAATAAATTTTCCGTTGTCGCACTCTCTTTCATTTTAGCAATAGATAGTAGATGAGGTTGGTGGGTATGATTCTCTATAGTATAAACATGCATGCATACCCATGAAGTATTGTTTACTACCATAACTTCGTCTAAAGAAAATGCAATAAAGTTTGACTCTCTTATTTTTTCCTTTGCATCTTCTTTTTCAACCTTAGCAAGACAACTTGCCCATTCCCATCCACTGTTTACTGACCAATGTCTATTAGGATAGTTAGGAACTTTCAAAAAGTGTAATAAACCACTAATTGATGGGAAATCTATCATAGCATGCCCTCTGCTCAAAATATAAAAAACAACGCTTAACTGAACAAATTTTCCTAGTTGTTCTATTTGCGTTGCTTTTCCAAAAGTAGCTTCAATAGAACCTTTAACTTCAGTAGGCTTCATCTGTATTTTCTCATGAAAATAATACTCTTTGACATTCCTCACATGCTTACATTCCTCCTTTGTTTTCCATCTTATCACTAATTTTTCAACCTCGTCTATCATTTGTTTTTCATAAACTTTACCCACATGCTTTTCTATGGTGTCAAATTTTAGCTGCAACCTAATTTCCTTGTTATGTTTCCAAGTGAAAATCTTAAACCTACATTCTATTGGAGGCTCGTCTTCAATTGGATTCTCCACTGGTTCAATTAATGGATACTTTGATGCCCAATTAATTTGAAAATTCCTCACTGACATATCCCACTCTCGATCCTTTTTTGATTGTGGTTCACCCTTTTTTGGTCTGGCCTTTCTTTTCCCCTTCTGTGCATTATCACCCAAGTCTATTATATCATTCTAGCTAACTTGGGCATCTACCAGATAATCTTCTTCAAGATCATCCTAATCTGAGATATCCGATTCGCCACCATCTTCAACATGCGGTGTGGGTGGCGAATTTTGTACTTGTACTTGTGATGATGTACCTTCCTGATTTTCACCACAATCTTTTCCAATGCTAAAGTACGAAGATAATGTTTTTCTTTTTGTTGGCCTCTCATGGCCTTCCCCACATTCAGGTTTCCTACCCTTCTTCCTGTTTGACATCTCCAACGAAATAAAGGTTGACAAAAAAATATCAATTTGTTGAAGAAGAAATAATAGACTATAATGTATAATATATGTTTCATTGGCCGTATGACCTACAATCTAGATGTATGAGGTCTGAATGTCCCCCCTGAGTCCTGACTACTTGGCACTGACGGGTTTCCACTAAATAAAAATGAACTCAACAATGCAAACAAATATAGATAAATTTAGAATAATATTATAACACTTCAAAAATATGATCGCTCACCTTTACGTCACTAGGAGTCGCCAATGTAGTCAACAACAATAATTTTCCTTGGTTTGAAACTTTGCTATTGATTAGAATTCAGAGCCTAGAACCCACCAGATTGTGTTGAGATAGATACGATCTTTGCATGTATTTATACCAATCATTATATGGCAAATTCCACGGGAATTTTATATGGTATACAAATATTTGGTGAATCCCATGTAAGTATAACACGACTTATGTATTTTTCAAGATGATTATAGGTCGTCCAAATACGACTTATGTAATTTTCGAGGCGATTATAGGTCATCCAAATAATTGGCAAATACAATATAGTTGGCAAAAGTTGGGGTGAATGGAGACATGCGTCGGCAAAATGTCAGGCGAATTGGGTCCTCCTCGCTAACAAATCTTCACATGCCTATAGGCGAATTATGGTCGTCTATTAAGGCAACCTCAGAAAGTATAGGCGAAAAAATTAAATTTACCATGTGTCCACCATATATTGTATTGGCGAACTCATTGCATAGAAACATTTAATTGCCTAAAACATATGGCGATTGGGCCATGACTTTGACGGAAATTGATAATGTTCTGGGGACATGGCCACCCCTAGTCGGTACAAAATATTTGCCATTTCCCAGGTCGCCGACGTGAAAAATTTGCCATTGGCGAATATTCACCACTAAAGTAATCTCTGCACTCATCTCTTAATTATTCTCTTACCTACCCCTTTATCATTTAATTATTTCCTCTACCTACCATTTAATCCTAGCCGACCATTTATCTTTACACCTCTAAATCTTATCTTTCCATTTCCTAAAGTGTCTTCTATATAAGAGGATACTCTCATTCATTATCAACCTTAACGATGCAATCAAGCCTTCTTGCAACCAAGCTATCAACTATATTTTCGTTCTTTGTTGAGCTCTTGTGCACACTTAAAATTTGAGAGCAAATATATCAAACAAGATCAATGGAGATAGAAAGAGATGGAGATTGAAACCCTACTAGACATGTGAATGGTATATTTGATTTGTTTATGTTGATTTGCATGGTCTTAGGTATCTCCATTGTGTATGGTGGATTGCTTTCATTATTAGGCTAGGGTTTTCTGGTTGATCCTTGTTAGTCTTTCAATATTGTTGTTTCTATTATCCACTTTTCACCATATACAAGTGTATTTAAATGAAGATAAATAAGACAAAAGGGAATTATTGATATTGTGAGCGGTTTATGATGCACTTATGATAAATGGAAGGAAAAATCTATTTTTAACTTGCAAACTCATCTTGGAATTTGGTTGATGGTATTCTAACTAGGTATTTGGATGCCACTTTTTATACAATTTTTATATCATAGTTCTGTAAATACTGTAGACACATAAATCCGTCCACTTAATTAAATGAATATTTAGTATTTATTTGATTATTTAACCATCAATCAATAATTAATTAAATTAATATTTAATTAATTCATCTTAACCCTCTTCTATTAATTAAATAAATTATTCAATTTATTTGATTTAATTCACTTAACCAAATTCAAACCATTAATTAAATAAATAAATCATATTTGTTTAATTAAATCTTCTCACATTTAAATAAATATTTATTTAAATCCCCCAAAATCCCATCTCTCATATTTAAATAAATTAACATTTATTTAAATCACCTTTATCTTCCACCCACTTGCATTTTCCTACAAATGCAAGTTGCACAACTATTTTAAATAAATATTTATTTAAAATCCTATTTATCCTCACCCACTTGAAACCTTTAATGGCTTCCCTTAAAGTCTTCAAACTCAAAGGCTTCCTTCTAGAGTCTTCTTAAGCCTTTAATGGTTTCCCTTAAAGTCTTCAAACTTAATGGCTTCTTTCTAGAGTCTTCTTAAGCCTTTAAAGGTTTCCCTCAAAGTCTTCAAGCATTTAAATGCTTTATCTTCCTTTTTCTCATGTAAATAAATTAAGATTTAATATTCACACTTAAATAGATTAATATTTATCTAAATGTCTATCCAAATGCAAATTACACCATTTAATTGAAATAAATGATTTTATTTTAATTGAAAATCTCAAAATTCCTCCCACTTGCATTCTCCTACAAAATCCACTTGCATGCCTAAATCCCTTCTAGATTCTTCTAACTCCTTCTAATTAGCCTAATCCCATCCTAATCATTGTCACATTCCTAAATAAAAGGATGTCACTTCTCAAAAAGCTCCAAAGTCTTCAATAACCATTAAAGGCTTTATGTCTTCAAATGGTTAACCTTTAAAGTCTTCCAAACCATTAAAGGCTCTTACATAACCATTTATGGTTAACTCACCTTTTACCTTTGGTTAGAGACTTTCCTCTAACTTAACCATCCTTTTGACTCATGAGTCTCTTCAAAGCATTTATTTCTTAGACTAAGGTAACCATTTAACCCTTGCACATTCATTTATCCCTTGGATAAAAGGAATATCCATTAACCTAACCCTAACCCAACCGCCTAGGGTAACCATCATGTCCCCTCAAGCATTTAATGCTCCTTATCTCTCCTCTCAAGCCTCCTCATGGTGACACTTGTCAACATGGGATTGGGTTGAAAGTCTCACATGGATTGAATATCTTTCAATCCTAACCTTTGTTAAGATTTCTCAATCTTAACCCTTCATTTCCCCATTTATTCTATAAATAGAATCCTTATCCTCAAGAAAAGGAGAAAGCATTAGAGTATTGTTACTATACTGGTATTAGCATAGAGCTTTTTCATAGCATCACTATCTACAATTGCATAGCATTTGTTTATCATATCCAACCATCTTGAATCTCCATATGGCATCCATGGCTAGTGCTAAAAGCTGAGAGCTACACTCATTTGGGACTTGGAGAGGGGAGAAACAAGGGAGAAGCATCAAAAGGCATCATGGAAGCATCTTATGGAGGCTCTTCTCATTTCTTTTGTTTTGTTAAACTTCTTTCATGCTTTTTGAAATCTCTTTTGATATGTTTGGAATGATTTTTAGTTCTTTGTTTTCGTTTTATGGTTGAAGGTAACTTATTAACATTGAACTTTGTTGTTGCCTTGTCCCCATTTCCATGACATCAAATACTATTCGACAATTTTTTGTAGTACTTCTCCTATTTATAAGATGCTTGAGATGGAGGTTTTGATATTGAATTTATAGGTACTTATATGCTACTAGAATTACTCCATGTATTTGGTTGGTGATGCTTCTATAAAGGATTTCTTTATATGTTTATTGTAACCATTTTTTAGATTATTGAATAATATATTGAGCTACTTTATTGTATGGTTTTTCCCCTCAAATGATTTTATGCATGTGCACCAATATTGTGGTCTACTTTTGTTTATTTATTTTTTATGTTTTTCTTCTTTCTATAACTATAATAATTTTAAAGTTACACAATACTCTACTCTAAGATTAGTTTAGGAAAAATATTCATGTACCTTATTTATTTCATTTGGTATTATATCTTGATCAACTCAAATTCTAATTTTTTGGTAGAGGGGTTTTGTGTTAATCTTCATTTGAGTGCAAGCTTGCACACAAGGGTTTGATTTTATTGCAAAAAGAGATAGAAAAATTATATATAATATATATAAATAATTTATTATGAATAAAATTTTAGCTTTGAAAGCTTAAGATGGAGGATACACCCATGGATAAAGATCTACAAGTTACAATATCAAAATAAAAAAACTACTCAAATATCACAAGAAGATTGGGATAACATAAATAGAAATGTTAAGGATCATATTAGATCATATTTGGTTGATTCAATATTATTGAATGTACTTGAAGAGATCATCACAACAATTATTTAAAAAAAAATGGGAGTATGCAGCCAATTTTTCAGTTAAAAATTCTATTTGAGAAATAAATTACAATATACCCTAAGGATGGAGGATGGTTATTGGGAGCACTACCACTAAGTTGAAAATGGATGAGGTGGTGAAATTATTGACTTTTAAAGAAATATAAATAAAAAAAAAATCATTTTGCAAGGAGGCCTTGACTATTTATGGTAGAAAAATTAAAATGAAAGAATAAGGATAAGAAGCAAGAGAAAAAATGATCTTAATGCTATGGGAAATACAAATCTCCTTGTTAGTCTAAAGAAAAATGTTGGAACTATGACATGATTAGTTATTATTACTAAAGAGACTATATTGAGGAAAATAAACAAGAAAAATAGAGATCTAAATGATGACTTTGAGAAGTCATCCTTAGATGATGATGATGCCTTTGTTGAAATCTTATATATGCATGTATTAGAAGGTGCATGTGTTGATTTAATTTTTTTGTATGTTTTCAAATAATATCACATTGGTTTTGGTTTATAAAATATGAAGAATATGTTTGTGGGAAAGTACACCCTGGAGATGATTCTCATCTAAGTACTTTTGGTCATGGACGAGTCTTGATTCAATTTATTAATGAATGAGTAAAGGGTATTAGTGTACTATATATCATTGGTTTTCAACATAACCTACTTTCTATGAGTAAATTTAATAATATAGGTATGTAAGTTATTTTCTTGAGTGAAGGGTGCAAGATAGTAATAGGAGATATAGTTCTTGCTAAGGGTGTTGAATATGAACTCTATTTTAGCTAGACACATATAATTTAGTTCAATAGTTCTTTTATTCATGTATTTAAGATATCTATAGAATCTTTACCTTCATCATTGAAACTAGGAGCAAAGAGGGGTATTTTATCCACTTTTGATGGGCATGCTTTCTAGGTACCCAAGGATGCTCATGCTTTAAAGAGAAAGATTAATGAATAGAAAACTATGTTATGACACCACATGATGTGTCATATAGGTTAGAAAGGTCCAATGGCCTTGAAAAATAAAATCCTTAATGAGGGGATAAATAATTGTAACATTGAGTTTAATTTGTGTAAACATTATATTTATTGAAAATAAAAACATATTTAATTTTGTTCAATTGCATAAATCTTCTATGGTATTAGATTTTATATAATTTGCATTTTTTAGCTAGGTGTAAATATTAATTTGAATAAAAAAAAAATTTATTATTTTTTCATTCATTGATGACTACAATAGAAGGACATGCACATAAATTTCCTTAGGAGTAAATATGAAGTCTTTAGTCAGTTCAAAGAGGTCAAGGCTATTGTAGAAAAATAGACTAGTAAAAAGATTAAGATTTTGAGGGCTAATAATTATAGTGATTTTCGCTCATCAAATATTGATAGGCTTTACAAGGAGAATGGAATATAAACATATAAGAAATATCCATCCACCTCTCAATAAAATGGAGCTATTGATAAAATTAATATGATATTGATGGAGAGGGATAGACATGTGTTAAAAAAATCATGCATGATATATTGGAAAAAATGCAACATACTAAGAGGGGGGGGGGGGGGGTGAATCAGTTTGGTCACAAACTTAGCACAATTCAAACTTAAATTCATATTTGATTATTATAAATGAGAACACAAATCAACACCACATCAATAACACACATAAAACCAAGATTTTTGATGTGGAAAAATAGGTTAAGGGAAAACCACAGTGGGAACCTACCCACAATGAGATAATGCCCTTTTAGGAGTAAATGTAAATATTACAATAGAGAATGCACATGCATTCGGGCACACTGCCTAGAGCTCACTGCTCAAATCAAGAAGGGCTACAACCCTGAGGAAGACTCAATGTACAAAGATTATACAACAATCCAGATTACATGAACTGATGAAATATCATCTCCCAATGCCTAATTATGCATTTTGATTAAGCACAGATACTCAAACTCTACTCTTTCCACTCCTTCACACTCTTTCTCACTTTTTCGCACTTCTCGTCTGCTACTGAACAATAAATTCAATGGTCGCACATGCAGATACATCTCACAAATGAATATTATATATATTTATACAAATCATCAACCTATATTTCAAGGTCGGCTAAAACCTCAATAAAAATTACAAAATAATAACCTCACATGTAGACCAAAACAATGTTGGCTAAGACATAATCTGGACCCAAATCAATACTGCAACCAAGAAACACCACTAAGAATTATGCCTCAATCATCTGCAACACACTACAATCACCAAGAATGTGGCATAACATAAAGAACACCACCAGATCAAAAAAAAGATCAATAACATGTACAATGATCAATGTGGACCATCAACATGGATAAGACCCGCTCTAGAAACATCCACAAGCAATGTGAATCATACCAAAAACAACCGCAACATCACCACTTACTAGAATTTCCATCATCAATATACCGAACCTAAAGAACACACGCTGAATTGACTGTCAAACTAAAAGATTCACTTTTGAACTTCCAAATCACATACCATATGAATGTCCCAAACATTGCCAAATCCGCAAACCAAGATAATGCAATTCTGGAGCAATGTAGAGCACAAACCAGAATATCGAATAACACAAACAACTGAATAACCAATCACAATACTAGACCTCATAACCAAATCAAATCAACATGCGGATCACTAAAACTTATGTTGAATCTACTAGAGATAAGTATCTCTAAACCCATTAAACTGCAATAGCTCAACTGCAACACACTAACCAAACCAACTCATTTAATCTGACTGCAACACTAACACAAAAGAATATGCTGATATCAATGACAACACATCATTCTAACAAACTTATCAACAATATCCAATGATCTCCCCCTTTGGCATTGATGGCAACATATAAATGTGAAAAACAATCAATGCAAAATAAATCAACAACCAACAAAATCCCCATAAGATTATGCACATAGCTCTCTCACCTATAGGGTTTTTCACATACTTCTCTCCCCCTTTGACATCAATGCAAATGACACATACAAAACATTATTTTCTCCCCCTTAGACACACACTCTAACAATTCTGAACATCTGAAGCACACTACTAAATACTCCCCCTGAGTAGCAACCTGACTCATCAATCCAAATCACAAGATATCTCTATGAAATCCACCGGACTGATGCAACTCCATGCATCTTAGTTCTCATCAAGAGGGGCAATTACCCCTAGCTTCTCTTTGAGATACTCTAATGTATCTTTAGGCAAAGGATTCGTGAAGATATTTGCAATCTGTTCATTTGTACATACATACTCCAATTTGACATCCTTCTCATTCACCTTCTCTCTGAAGAAATGAAACTTGATTGATGTACGCTTTGTCTTTGAATGCAACACTAGATTATTAGAAATATTGATATCACTTGAATTGTCATAGTATTTAGTAGTAGGCTCATCAATAATAACTCTGATATCCTTCAACATTTGCTTCATCCAAATCACCTGAGTACAATTGCTAGCAACAACAATGTATTTATCTTCTATAGTAGATAAAGGTATAGCATTCTTCTTCTTACTCATCCATGAAATCAATCTCTTACCAAAGAAAAATGCATCACCACTAGTACTCTTTTCATCATCAACATCACCTGCCCAATGAACATCAGTAAAAGCACTCAAAGTAAAGTCATCGTCTCTAGGATACCACAAACCAAAATCAACTGTCCCTTTCAAATATCTGAAAATTATTTTCACAACAACAACATGAGATTCCTTAGGATCAACTTGAAATATCACAATAAGACACACAACATTCATAATATTTGATCTAGTTTGAGTCAAATACAACAAAACACCAATCATAAATCTATATTTGTTGTGATTTGCTTTCGAAAAATCATCATCTTTTGTCAACTTACATCAGGTCACCATAGATGTACCAACAGGATTTGCATCATCCAAACCAAACTTCTTCAACAATTCCTTCACATACTTAGATTGAGATATAAAGATACCTTTATCCAACTAAGTAATTTCCAATCCTAAAAATAATTTCATCTCTCCTATCATAGACATCTCAAACTCAATATGCATATCATCAACAAACTTCTTTCACAAACCATCATTTCCACCAAAAATAATATCATCAACAAAAACTTCAACAATTAAGATGTTATCATTATCAATCTTGAAGTATAGGTTACTGTCAGTAGTAACTTTATTGAATTCAAGCTTCCTCAAATACTTATCCAATCTAGCATACCAAGCTCTTGGAGCTTGCTTCAATCCATACAATGATTTCTTCAACCTGCAAACCATATCTTTATGATTTGTCAACTGAAAACCATCCAGTTGCTCAATGTAGACTTCTTCTTCCAGCTCACCATTAAGAAAGGTGGACTTAACATCCATCTGATATACTTTGAAATCTTTGTAAGCACCATAAACAAAAAATAATCTAACAACTTCAATTCTAGCTAACAAAGCAAAAGTCTCCTCAAAATCTATACCTTCCATCTGAGAGTAACCTTTACAAACAAGTCTTTCTTTATTCCTAACAACTTCACCTTTCTCATTCAACTTATTCTAAAACACCCATTTAGTTCCAATTACATTCTTATCCTTAGGTCAAGAAACTAAAGTCCATGTATTATTCTTTTCAATCCAATTCAACTCTTTTTCCATATCTTTAACCCAATTTTCATCTTTACAAGCTTCATCAACATCTTTAGGTTCAATTTTAGAAATCAGGCAATACTCTTCAACAACTCTTCTCCTAGTCATCACACCTCTATTATTATCACCTATAATCTAATTATCTGAATGATTTATCCTTACATACTTGGGAGTCTTAGAATTTTCATGATTCTCAGACTCTTGAGCTCTTTCTTCTGCACTAGCTTCTCCTTCATTCTCATACTTTTTTGGAGTAATCTGAACTTGATTTTGGGTCTGCACTTGCTTTCCTTTATCTGTACTGACAATCTGATCATCTGAATCATATTCAGAGTATCCTGACTAATACTTATTTCCTTCATCCACTTTCACATTAGCACTTTCAACTATGTTTCTCAATCTCTTACTATAACACCAGTAGGATTTTCTCTTAGTATAATAACCAAGAAAGATTCCTTCATCACATCTAGCATCAAACTTCCCTAGATCTTCATCTCTTTTGATATAGCATTTACTACCACAAATTTTGAAATATCTAATTGTAGGAGCATGACCAAACCATAACTCATAAGGAGTCTTACCAGAATCACCTTTGATATGCACCCAGTTGAGAGTGTATACAACAATACTCACAACTTCTCTCCAATAGATATGCAGAACATTTCCTTCAATCATCATGGTTCTAGCAGCTTCATGAACTGTCCTGTTCTTCCTTTCCATAATTCCATTCTGCTGAGGGATTTACAGAGCAAATAACTGTCTCTTCAAAAAAAGAATTGAATTCACCAAAGGTAAATTCATCACCTCTGTCAGATCTCAAACACTTTGGATTCTGTCCAGTCTCAGTCTCAGCCATAGCTTTAAAAATCTTGAACTTCTCCAATGCTTTAGACTTCTCTAGTAAGAATGTAATGCAAATTATCCTTGAATAGTCATCAGTCAACAAAATATAATACTTGTCACCCTACAAGCTTCTCACTCTAGAGGGACAACACAAATCAGTATGCACAAGATCCAATATCCTATTAGAAGTATATTGTTTGCTTTTGAAAGAAACTCTTGTCTACTTCCCTAACTGACATTTCTTACATATTAAGTCAGAAGGATTAACAATCTTAGGAAGATCTCTTACAACTTCAGTGGAACTTATCTTAGCCATGCATTCAAAATTTATATGATACATCCTTCTATGCCATAACCAACTTTCATCAACCTGAGCAATCAAATAAATTTTACCACCAGCATTCAAGTGAAAGATATTACCTTTAGTCTTTGTACCTGATGCAATTTTAGTTCTAAAGCTACTCAAGATCCTACATCTACCATCCTTGAATTGAAAATCACATCCCTTATCAACCATGTGTCCAACACTCAAAATATTATGCTTTAGACCTTCAACATAGAAGACATCATTAGTGTTATGCTTACCATCAAGAGAAATAGCACCTCTACCACGGATTATACTAGCTTTTTCATCACCAAACCTTACTACACCACCACCATACTTTTACATACTTGCAAACTTACTCTTATCACCTATCATATGATGAGAACAACCACTGTCAATAACCCATTCATCTTTCTCTTCAAGTTTAGTAGCTAAATCCTTCTCTTCAATAATGCAACTAGTAGAATCAACAGTCACCAGATCATCTTCCTTGATAGAAATGAACACCCGCTCATCTCCTAAATATCCTTTATCAGACTCATCATCTATCACACCTTCATCAGCAGGAAAGTAGCACTTCTTTGGATATTTAGACTTATAGGGCTTAAATAGCTTCTTAGAGACTCTTTTCGGACACCTTGAGGCAAAATGTCCTATCTTATTGCATGAAAAACATTTAAGAGGCAACTTTCCTTCATACTTACCTACACCTTTAGACAATCTTATGGCAATTAGGGCTTCAACCTCTTCAAGCTCTTTTTCATCTTCTTCAAGCTCTCTCATCTCTTTCTCATATCTAGATATTCTTGTTGAACTTTCTCCTAGATCACATTTCTGCTTCTCGGATACAATAGCTTTAAATGTATATTTAGATTTAGGAGGTGCTTCACCAAACTCACTCAACTCAAAAGTAGCAAGCTTACCAATTAGGATATCTCTAGTCACATCTGTCATAGTCATGAACTCTTCAATAGTAGCAACCTTGTACTTGTAAGTAGGAGGAAAAGATCTCAACACTTTAGCCACAATATCAGATTCTTCCAATACTCCACCGACACATATGATGTTCAACACAAGAACATTTACTTTATGCATAAAGGAGGTAATGTTCTCATCTTCTCCCATATAGAATATTTCATACTTTCCCTTCAAGCTCTACAACTTAGCAACTTTCACATGGCTGTCACCTTCATATAAAGTCTCTAGCTTCTTCCATATCTCATGAGCAGTTTGCAGATCCATCACATTAGTCATTTCAGAATTAGACAAGGTACTCGACAATGATTCCTTATCTCTAATATTGAATTCAACTTCCTTAATCTCATTCGAAGTGGTAGGACCATTTTGAGGAGCATTATATACATTCTTAGTAATCTTCCAATAGTCTTCACCGATGCATCTCAAATGACATTCCATCCGGTTCTTCTAGAGAGTGTAATTCATTCCATCAAACCTTGGACTATCCTTTTTAAAATCAAAGGTTGTCATCCTGAATCTCCTCAAGTAGTCAAGCTTCTTCCGAAGGATCTAGCTATGATACCAATTGTTGGCAACAATGCAGTAAACTGAGAGGGGGGGTGAATCAGTTTTCTCACAAAATCAACACAATTCAAGTTTAAATTTAGATCTGATTATTAGCAATGAAAACATATATCAACACCACATCTATAACACACTTAACACCAAGATTTTTGATGTGGAAAACTCAGTTAAGGGAAAAACCATGGTGGGAACCTACCCACAATGAGATAATAGTCTGTTAAGAGTAAATGTAAATATTACAATGGATAATGCACATGCATTCAAGCACACTGCCTAGAGCTCATTGCTCAAATCAAGAAGGGATACAACCCTGAGGAAGACTCATTGTCTTACAAAGATTGGACAACAATTCAGATTACATGAACTAATGAAATAAAATCTCCCAATTCTTGATTACAATTTTTATTAAGCATAGATACTCAAACTCTACTCTTTCCACCCCTTCACACTCTTTCTCACTTTTTTGGACTTCTCCTTTGCTACTGAAAGATCAAGTCAATGTTCGCACACACAAATACATCTCACAAATTAATGTTACATATATTTATACAAATCATCAACCTATAATTCAACATCGGCTAAACCCTCAACAAAAATTACAAAATAATAACCTCACACACTACAACACATGTGGACCAAAACAATGTTGGCAAAGACATAGTATGGACCCAAATCAATACCGTAACCAAGAAACACCACCAAGAATTACACCTTGATTATTTACAACATGCTACAATCACCAAGAATTGACATAACTCGAAGAACACCACCAAATGAAGAAAATGATCAATAACGCACACAACGATCAATGCGGACCACCAACATGGATAAGACCCAATCTAGAAACATCCACAAGCAACGTGAATCACACAAAAAAAACTGCAACATAACCACTTACTAGAATTTCCATCATCAATAGACCAAACCTCAAGAACACACATTGAACTAACCCGTCAAACTGGAAGATTCACTTGCAGACTTCCAAATCATAAACCATTTGAATTAAGGACACATGAACGTCCCAAATACTCTTCCAAATTCGAAAACCAAGATAATGTAATTCTAGAGCAATGCAAAGCACAAACTAAAATACCAAATAACATGAACAACTAAATAACCAATCACAATACTAGACCTCATAACCTGATCAAATCAACATGCGAATCACTAAAACTTTTATTGAATCTACTAGAGATAAGTATCTCTAAACCCATTAAATCACAATAACTCAACTATAACACATTGACCAAACCAACTCATTTAATTTGACTACAACACTGGAATACACAGAAGAATATGTTGACATCAATGACAACACATCATTCCAAAAAACTTCTCAAGAATATCCAACATGATGATCAATCCATTTCCTAGATAATCCCATTAGAGAAAAACATGCATACAAGTTTCCAAAATAACCATATGAAAATAGGAAAGGAATATCACAAGTTAACACAAGATATAACTTGAGAAAAAATCTCTTAGAGGAGAAAAAGCAACCTCCAAAAGAATTCATGCTCAATGTATTATTCAACAATGAAATATTACAATATAGTTACGAAGTCTCCATCAACACTTCTAAAACGTGAAGCCTCTCCAATGCATCCTCCATGTGTCCAAGCATGAATATGATGAGCCTATAAATTGTCCTATTTAAATTTCATGATTATGACACTTTAATATATGTGTATAATGTCACTCTAGTACATTTCTAAATATTACCTTGATTTCATGAAGCATTCACTATGACTAATGATGATTGATTTGAATTTGTATGTTCAGTTAGTTAATGCTAAATTATGATGAATGGTGATTATTAAATGTAAATTATTTTGGAAGAATCAACATATTGTTTATAGAAGTATTAACTCGTTTATCCAATTGGAAAGAAGAAGAAACATGTTTACAATTGTCAGCATATAACTATTATTGGAAATATTAGAAATGGTTAAATATATTGTGTCCACAACTAACAACTAGACTATAGAAGCATAAAAGGTTGAAATAGGAGTTGAGGTATTTGTAGTGTTGACTTGCAAGAATATATCAAACAAATTATTAGTCCTTACAAGTTGTAGATAATATTCTATAGAGACTAGTATTAATATCCCAATAAGAAGCCTTTTCACTAAAAAAATGAACATATTAGAAATTCATAGAGGAGTGGCTGATCAATCTTGTTCAAAAACTTGGAGAAAAGTCAATTGAATAGGTAGCCAACTCTTGGAGGAATGCTAAAATACTATAAGATAAAATAAATAGATTAATGAAGGAATGTAAGGAAAGACATGAGTAGAATGAAATGAAACTTTCAAGATTGCTTTCCATTGAAAAGATAAACAAAAAACTCATAATCAAAGGAAACATCTCAAGTCAATAAAAAATCTTGCAACTTGAGTTGGATTAGATGATCAAATGAGAAGAACAAATAATTAAATAATGTCTAGAAGAACTACCTAAAAAAGAGAATCTAACGTGTACAATTTGAAGAGATAATGTTGAACTAATTAAGTAGATAATAAGAATGAATTTTCATCTAGATAATGAAAAAAAATATGTGATTCTAACCAAGGAAAAATTTAGCAAAATAGTCTTCAATAGTATGAAGAAATAGGTATATAATTTTTATATAAATATTCTAATGAAATGATAAATACAAAGAGTAAAATCAAATTTCATGAGAAGATTTCCCAACAATAGAACTAAAATATGCTAAAGTTTCATATTATTTTTAAACCTATTAGTTTAGAGAAAAATCACATACCTGATATAAATAACAAAGCAATAAAAATAATGTTAATCACTTAGAGTGTAGGAGAAGAGGAATAACTGAGGGTGACAAAATTTGGGTTAAAACTAATGAAGAAGAGAATACAAGTAAAAAGTGGACTTAAACAAGTTTTACTTGAGCTAGATGTATGTTCCCTATAAATTTTAGAAGTTCCCATGTTACAACTAAAATCGACAATTCGTGTGTAAAAGGAATATGCCTTAAACATGCTATTACCTTGGAATATTCTTTTAAAGTTAGAATATTATAAAACTTTAAATTTGATCCATTGATCTAAGATAAATTTACATAATCTATTTGTAAGTAAATTTTGACACTTTAGCCTATAAAAGGGACTTTTTTTTTATTGTTTAGAGGTTTAGTGTCTTAAATTGTACTCCCTTACAATTTTATTCTCATTTGGGCCCTCGTTCATGTCTTGAGGCCTAATCAGAGGCTTGATTCTACTCACACCTTGCAAATATCTCATCTTTTTCAACATGTGCATCTTTTTGGCACCCTCTTTTCTTGGTCCTTGATTGGTTAGGACTAGGACACTAGCACCTTGGTCCTCCCAATCAGGGCCCATTTTGGGGCCCTTTAATGGTAACATCATTTTGGTGAGGACCTAGATCTTGTGTCGGCTCATGTTGGAAAATTAAGTTGTTTTTCAATGGGCATGTATAAAAGAAGGTCTACTCCTCTCATTTTGATAAGAAATTCAAACTGACAATCATATTGGATCAATTCATTCAAGAAATCAAGCATTCAAATTCAAGTGAGCAAGCAATTGGTCTTATTTCAACCATTAGAGCATAAGTAAGGTCAAGACTCAAGCATTGGAGTTGACATTCATGTTCTATATTTATGAAGACTTCATGAAACCCTAATTCCTTGTGGAGACAAACAAAACTCCATTAAGAGGTATATCATTAGTGTTTCAGGCATTATTCAATATCTCACTCAAAAGGAGAACATTTCCATTATTGCAATTCAATTCAATTTCATTTCTATTTCATGGTTAATTCCAAAGTCGGGGTTTGACCTAAGGCAAACCCCTATTCCCAACCTATTTCCCTTTTCTAGTGTGCACAGGAACATCTATGGAGCTGCATTCTTTAAAATTGACTTTATTCATAGAGACGAGCATGTTCCCCTTTGGACGATGAAAAACACAGATGACTAGAGAGACAAGCATTCTATTCCCTACATTGTAGGAGCTCCTTCTGGGAATAGATCCAAATACTCTTACGTTGCTTAGATCTAGGTTTGTGGCTTTGATGGCTATAGCTCACTGTTCATGTGTTTTTTACTTTGATTCCAACCCATTTACCCTAATTTCAACATTTTTACATGTCAATTTAAAAGAGGATAATCAATCAAACACCCCAAGGTGAATTTATTAAGAATTCTTAGCCCTATCCTTGCTAGTTTGTGGCTAGATCTATTAGGTCACCCCTCTTTTAATGTAATGGTCTCTAAGTCTAAATATTAGCCATTTTAACATCTAATGGTGGAAACCCTACTATTTTCACCATTACATTTTGGTGAACCTGACATCTCACACACTTTTTGATTTATGTTCTCAGATTTGATTGTTTATGCATTTTAAATTTATATTTACATTTGCAAGTTTAATTTTCAATTGAATTTAAAAAATTTAGAGGTTAAATTCACAAAAATCCTAATTTTTAACTCTAAAATTAAGCTTGTGGGTTGTCCAATTTGGAATAATTATTTCAGGTTTGATTTTTCATGCAATTTCAAACTCAATTATGCAATCATAGATCTATATTTCAATTGAATTTTAAAAAAATAGAAGTTGAATTCACACAAACCCTAATTTTTAAATCTAAAATTTATGTGTGGGTTGCATAATTTATCAATACAATTTAAAGATTTGATCTTTATTCATTTATCTTTTAAAATCACAAATCAAATTGCTTAATTAATGAGTTAATCAACCATTTTCACACAATTTTATATTGTTTAATCATAATTTTAAAATTCAAAATTTAAATTTCCTTCCTTTGTGCATGAGTCTTGCTACCATTAGTCCTACCTACAGTATTCACATGAGAAGAAGTTGTAGAATTAAGGCTTCCCAAGGTTTAACTACTAAGGATATGGAGCCTAATTTGGATGACTTGTTTAATGAGAATATTGGTGGTTCTCCTATTCCAACAATTGATGTCATTTATACCCATTCTTTATATAATTATCATGATGAGGATGAAACACTAATTAGGGTTTCCATTGACCAACTAGAGAAGGTTGACAATGAATTTGAAAATATTCAACAATGGATTAGTCAACAATACCCAGAAAAGGATTAAAAAGAATGGTTCTAAGAGATAAAGTTGGTGTTGATTTGTTGCATGGTCTTGCTCATATTGTTGACACTAATATCATGCCTATGAAAAGTTGTGCCAAAGTCCTTGGTTACACCCAAGTTTGTAGTCAAGTTAACCATTCCATTCCTATGTCTACATCTATGCCTAGTGTGCCTACATTTATATCTACTATAATGGCTACTTCCACACAAAATGTTAACCTACACGTTATTCAAGGGGCCAATATTGCAAATCAAAATTCTTTCATACATCCTTCCGTGAGTCATCCATTTGTAACACAATCATCTCTCATACCTACATATCATAGTGTTCCACCTCCTTACTCTCAACCTCCACCTTTATAAAACAATGTTACTCCATCCCAATCCAACATATCCAATTTCAATCCATCCATCGAAGCTACCATAAAAAACTTAGCCCAAACTATGTCATCCTTGCAACAACAAATAGCTTCTATGAACCAATCAAAATTTAATGTGCTCCCATTTGATGTAGAGAGCCCATTATCTAATGAAATTGTCCATGCTATCCATCCTAAACATGTGGAAGTCCCTTAATTGGAGCTTTATAATGGAAGAGGTGATCCCTTGACTCATGTGAAAACATTTCAAAAATTGTGTAGTGACTTTGCTCACGATCAAGGACTTTTGGCTAAATTGTTTACTAGATGGTATTTTTCTTTGCCTCCTTATTCTATTACATCATTTCAATAATTGGATAATGCTTTGACTCAAAAATTTGACAATAATATTGGACCTAAGATTACATTGACTGATTTGATTCATTGTAAAAAAGGTGTTAAAGAATAAGTGACTGATTTTATTGGTAGATATAAACATTTGTATTCTCAAATTATTTATCCTATGCTTGATCAAGATGTTCAAAGAATATTTATTTCTAATTTTCAAAAAGACATTAGGGATAAGCTTCTCTTTTCTGAGTTTACTTCCTTTACGCAGTTGTGCACAGTGCTTCATAATTATCAGTTTCAAGTGATCTTCAATTTGAATAATCTTCTTCAATGGCTTTGATTGATAAGAGTGAAATTGGTCAATAATATTGTATGAAGTTTAAATCAAACACGGTATTCATCAAGTTCAATGACAACATCAATACCCAAGTAGTAGCTGCAACATCAGGTGTGCCTCCTTTATCCAAATATTTTAGAAAATAATTTACTCCTCTTTCCGAATCTTTACATAGCATTATGCCACAATTGTTGCAAAAGAACATGTTGAAACTTCCTCCCATCAAACCAATTGATACATCCAAACCTTTCCCACCTTATCATGATCCCAAATGATTTTGCCAATATCATCGTGAACCTGGTCATGACACTAAAAAGTGTTATTCTTTAAGAAGTAGGATTCAAGATCTTAGTGATAATAATACCATATTTGTAGCTAGTGTGAATGACAAAGGAAATAAATTTGTAGCTCCTCCTGATCAAAATATTCAAATATTTACTAATCTTTTGCCTTCCCATTCTACTAATGTGACTGAGTCTGAGAATATTGCATTTTCTCCCAATGATCTTGGCCTTAAGTCTAACAATATGGTGAATCTTGTTGATAGACCTATACCACCTAAGGACCTATATATTAACTTAGATCCTAGTGAGACAATTGAAGAACCTAATGGCCCACTCTATATCACTACAAATATCAAAGATATACTCTCACAAGGGGTACTCATTGATCCAATGTGTATGGTGAATGTGATAATTGAGGAGTATCTTTATACTTTACAATTGCATCAAGTAATGTATGATAGTTCTGGTTTGGTGATTAAGAACTTTGATGGTTTCTCTTGCCCTGATATTGGTTCTATCACTCTTCCCATTGAGGTTGGCACTAAGTGCTTAAATATCATTTTGATATCATTCCTACATCAGATCAATTTTTTGTGAAGTTGAGACATCCTTGGCTCTCTTCCATGAAAGAAATTCCTTCTATTGTTCATAAATGTCTCAAATTCCCTCATAATAACAAAATCATAACATGTACCAACCTACGGTGAGGCATGGAGATCTTAACCTTAATTACTTTTGGCCTAAATATTTTGAACCTCTTAAACCTCGTAGTGATGCTCTTTTTCAATCTTATCAAAAGTGTAAAAATGAGATGATTTTATCTTTGAGTAAACCTAGAGATCATAGACATATCCCTCCTCATGATAGACCCGGTCTCCTTTATATGTTGTAGTTCCAACTCCTACATCTTACAGAGGGAAGTGCCCAACATCCCCTATATTTCAACCTAGTAGGCCTTCTCCTATTCATCCTTCTTTAAAGGAAGAAAAAAAGCCTATGTATATTCATCCAAAACCTCCTCGTCAAAAACAAAAAGAAACTGTTATTTGAGAGAAGGCTAACAGAGACATCGCACTAAGGCTTGTGAACTTGCTTCTCAACCTATTTCCTCCCCAAAGACACCAAATGTTGACTTGATCCCATTTGTCCAGCCTTTGCCTAACCCTAGGGAGGAAGTTCAACCTAAATCTCCAAGACATAAAATGCTTAAGAAAGATGATGGTTCATGTTCTATTCCTATAAAAGATCCCATTTTTATTAATCTTGATGAAGAGACAGATGAAAATAATGTTGGTATTTTGGATGTGTTGCACTGGTTTTGTCATTGATGTCAACACTTATTAGCACTTGGAGATCCTTGGTTATGTTCACTGGCATGTTCAGTGACTTATGCATAGTCATCGGTATCTGGTTCACTGGCAGGTTATATTGTTCATCGGCACTGAGGATGATCTGTTATCATCTGGAGATTACCTGGTTATGTTGAAGATATTGTTTGGACACTTTGTTTTGGTGATTTGGTTATTGGTCTAATCGGGTTCGCATATTTGCTGTTACCGACAAATAGGTTTAGGTTATGGATCGACAAGCATTATCTATTCTAGATTAGCACGACACGTTATGGAGATGATTTATTATTATTGTAAATGCATTAAGCCGACATGATGCATTGCATATTGATTCATTTGTAATTGATTTAATTGTAATATTCTTTGTAAGCCAACCTACACATTTGGTCTTAGGTTTTGGTATATATATAAGATCTCATTTGTGAGATTGAATGAGGAAGTAGAAGGTGTGAAAAAGGATTGTAATAAGGTATATGTAGATATAAGTAGAGCTATACACGTAGACATCATTTGAAGATTCAAGGAAGGTTATGGAGAAGGAAATCAGAGCTTAACTAGTACTGAATCCAGCATATGAAGATGCTATTTTGTGTAGTACATTATCATTGGATTTAATCATCCAATTGTAGTCAGTGTGACTCCCATTTTGTGATTGAGTAGTGAGCTCTAAGCACTTGGCCTTTTTGCATGTGCAGACCCCATATTGTACACACATACTATCTGCAATAGTATCATCTGATTGTGGGTAAGGTTTCCCACCGTGGTTTTTCCCCTTACAGGGTTTCCACATACAAATCTCTGTGTTATGTGTTGTGGATGTTATTTGTCTTTCTATTTCATGCATTAAACTTTATCGATATTGCAATTAACTGTTAAATTGTCAACCAACATAAAGTTTGGTTTATCGATATTATACATTAAGTTTGGTTAAGTTATATGTGGGTTGAAATTAATAGACAACTAATTCACCACCCCCCTCTCAGTTGCCTCTGGGTCCTAACAATTGGTATCAAAGCCTACTCCTCTTTTTGTAGAAGTTTAACAACTTGAGGAGATTATATGGCAACTACCTATTTCAGGAAGGACAGTCCGAAGCTTGATGGAACTAACTATGGTATATGGAAGATCAGAATGGAGACACATCTGAATTGCATTGGAAAAGACATATGGGATGTTACAAAGAATGGATATGTTGGCCCTACTCAAAGTCAACCTAATCCACCAACCTTGGCTAAAGATTAGGAGAATGATTGCAAAGCAAGAGAAGCACTTTTGAGTGCATTGTCAGATCAGCAAATCATGGGATTATCAGACTGATCTACTGCTAAAGCTATTTGGGATAAATTGGAGACATTTAATGAAGGTGATACCATAGTCAAAATTGCAAAAATGGAATGCTTCCGGGTTAGGTATGAAAATCTAAAAATGGAAGAAGATGAAAGGATTTCTCCTTTTATGGAAAGAGTAAATGAAATTATTTTGGGTATACAATGTTGTGGAGGATCCTTAAGTGAAGATGAAATTGTTTCTAAAGTTTTAAGAGCATTGCCACTAACATATAAAATGAAAGAAAATGATATTAATGAATTAAGAACAATGCCTAATGCATCAGTATCTAGAGACACTTTGCTTGGAAAACTTTCAGCTTTTGTACTTGAGGAATTTGGTCCTGTTGCTACAATTAAGACAGATTTATCTTTTAAGGCTTCATCATCTGTAACATCATCATCATCATCATCTGATAAATGTGATTGGAAAGCATTCTATGCTAGAGAACTTGAAGAAATAAGAAGGGAGAATGAGGAACTTGAAGAGCTTGAAACACTATTTGCAAGGAAAATGCCTAAAGGTCCAGTTGGAAGTAAGTATGAAGGTAAAGCACCATTTAAATGTTTTAACTGCAATAAAATTGGTCATATGGAATCTAGGTGTCCTGATAGACATGCGATTGAAAGAAGAAGCTAAAAGAACATATAAGCCTAACCTTGAATATTAGAGATACAAATTTAAGAAAAATAGAGACAAATTATGGTATTATATTGATGAAGGAGTAACTGATGATTCTGATGAGGAACCAATAGACAATGGATGGGCTTTTGTTGCTATAACAGAAGATCAACCGACACCTACTATTGAACCAGTAGAGCAGGCCCTAGCAACTAAAATTGAAGAAAAGGATGAATGGATCATTGATTTTGGATGTTCACATCATATGACTGGTGATAAAAGTAAATTCTTAAATTTTCAGGAATACAATGGAGGTCTACTAAGATTTGGGGATGATAAAGCTTGTTTGATTAAAGGAAAAGGCACTATATCTTTTGATGGTAAGCACAATACTGATAATGTTTACTATGTTGAAGGTTTAAAGCATAATCTTTTGAGTGTTGGTCAATTAGTTGAAAAAGGATTTCAGTTACGGTTCAAGAATGGTAATGTGAGGCCCTACCTCGACTCATCCTAACATTTCAGTAATTTTCATGTTGAGACTATTATGGATGCTTTATTTTTATAAATTATGGATTTAGAACTTATATGATTTCATGATTTAGATAACATTGATATATATGGATGCTTCATTTCTATGCATTATAGATATAGAACTCTATATGATTCTAGAATAGGATAACTTGGTGATGATGGATGTCATTATTGGATTTGCAGAACTTTACTATGATGATAAAAATAGGATGCATGTTTTATGTATGGATCAAAATTATGAGGATTATGGTAATTGCTTATGTGGATTTATTTTGATACAAGATATATTGATTTTGTTTAATGTCAATTGTATGCAGAGTGTTTGACGTGTATTCTTATTCATGTGTTTAAATATTATATGAGGTTATTTGAAAGTACTAATGTGTAATTGAGATGCACAAGAAAATTATCCATGTGACCATAGAAATATTATGGAGAACCAAACCTAGACCTATGTACGTTCGTAAAGCCAGGGGTTGTCTATTTGGAGAGACAACACCCTCTATGTATCGTATTTTATTTGTGAAAGTAAATGATGCATGTGTGTTAAATTAAAATTTATTAATTTGTGTAAATCCAACAAGAGACGAATTTCATGTGTAAATTTGTAATGTATTTTATTGTGTCACTTGACACGTGTTGATTTATGTCTTGATTTTTGACTTGTCTCTTGGAGGGAGTTGTTTCAACCATAGCTTTTTCAAACATTTGAATGTGTTTCTAAATTTTCCTTGGGTAGAGAGTCTTTGGAGTGGTCAACTCAAGTTTGACCCGAAAATAAACTTCAGATGGGTTTATAAGGGGTCAAATGGACTCCTAGGGGTAGTTTAAAAGTGTTTCCTAAAGTCCATAAGGTATACCTATGGGTTAGGAGTATTTTTAGGCATGTGTCTACTCCCATGTGACTGTTTAGTCACCTCAAAAAGTGGGTTTCCTAAGGTGAGCGAAAATTGAAATTAGAAGGTGCCATCTAGGTTAGATAACCTTCCTTTTTGATGAGAGATCCTTTTCCACTTTTTCTTACTTTTTTTTTTTTCCAGTTTTAGAAACTTGAGAGAACTCTCACTGAGGCCTTCTTAGGCAAGAATGAGAGATTTTGTGGGTAATCACCCACTCTCCATTTTTCGAGACTATGCATTTTGAAAAGTTAGTTTTTGGATTCGAAATCGGCTAAGTGTAGAAGGGAGGATTGTGGATTTGGGTTGCTCATCCTCAAACTAGTTCTAGCATACCTTTGGGCAGATTGAAGGTTGGTTCATCTCTTTGCTTTTTACGTTGCATGTCTATGTTGGAAAGTTTGGTTGTATGTGAAAGTGATTCTCTTGTATTTTTTATGTGAAAATTATTATTATGCGATCTGTCTTTTATTTTCTTGTATGCATTTTCTGTGTTTTGGGAGTAACCAAGGCCTTCTACTCTTGGGAGAGTAGGATGGTCTTGCGGGTGGTAGAAGTTTGACAACCCTTGAGTGAGAGGCTCTCGTTACAAAAGTGATCTCAAGGGGTGTATATGTGACCCTTGCTGCATGGCCTGGTTTGTGCATTTTGGGGGTCATAAGGGAAGAAAATATGGCATGAATGCCTTGGGGGGCATAAGAAATGTGGGGTTAATGAACTTATGATATATCTTTGTTTTCCATGAGGTGGCTTTGTGAACTACCATTCTTGCAGTCTCCTCAGGGTATTTGGTCCACTACCACCCATGTAAAATCATCACATTTTGTGATGGAGTGTAGCCTTGGTTGGGAAAGTGTTTGTTATATGTTTTTCCCTTGTTGTGTTTGCATGTCTGTAACCTATCTAGGGCTTGGTTCTCCAAGCTCGGGGTTGGCTTCTAGTAAGCCTAGGCTGGGAGGTGAGCACTCCATGGTCAAGCCTTATGATTTAATTGCAGGTTGCTTGGAATGGAAAGAAAAAGTCAAGCTAGAAGTTGCTATTTTTATTTGGGTTGTAGAAAAAGAATAAGAAAAGGGATGCAATATTTTCAGTTGCAGGAATGTAAATAAAAAGTTGCATGTTGTATTTACTTTAAAAAGAAAATGTATCTATTTTATTCAAAGTCCTCATTTAATAGAAAAGAGAGACTAGTTGGGTATATCACCCATTTGTATTGTTGGCTATATTGTATTTTAAACACACTTTAAAGAAATGCATTAATTTTATTAAGTATTATTTTGTTGCAAAAAAAAAATGAAATGTTTATCTTGGATTAAGTTCCCTATAGTTACTAAAATAATATTTGTAGTACGCATGTTAGTTTTGAAAATAAAGGTTCATTTTATCTCCTTATGCATATTGGAAAAATTGGAAATGAGTAAAGTAGAAAGCATGTATGTTAGTAAGCTAGAAATAAAACATTTAGTCCTATTTATGGAAATGCAAATATCGTTTATTAAATTCTGTCATTTTCCCTTTTATTTATTCGTAGAAAATAAATCTAAAAATTAACATGTCTATTTCTAAGATTTATTTCAATGCTTTCTAGTCTAAATATAGTTGTTGTTTAAATTTATTTAATTCTGTCATTTACTTATATGCAGAAAATAAATCTAAAGTTAAATAGTCTATCTCTGATTTTAGCAATAAGGTATTTAAAAAAAAAAATACACATTGATTTAAATCTGAATATTTTAATCAATCGGTTAAAAAGTTCAAACAAAAATAATATATATTGCACAGTAGAGTTAGCCCTAAATTTAATATGCATCCAACATATATATATATATATATATATATATATATATATATATATATATATATATATATATATATATATATATATATATATATATTTATTTATTTATTTATATCCATATTTAAATAAATGTATTTTTACATTTTAGAACCAAATAAAAAAAAGAGGAAAAGAATCTTTAAATTTTTATAAAAAAAAAAAAAAGCCTATTTGGGGGGAAGCCGAAGGGCCGAATCACTGTGTGGGCACACAGTGGTCAGCCCACGGCCGCCACTATGTGGAGACACAGTGGGCAGCACCCGACACCGCTGCCACTCCCTCCCCTTCTTTGAGTGCTCCATGGCCACCGCCTCCCGTGACCTGCAAAACCAAACACTCCTTTGCCCTGCACAATAAGAAAAAGATAAAATCCTAACCCGGTTAGGGTTAGGGTAGCATGAAAGAAATAAGAAAAGATTATAAAATGTAAGGGGCATTTTATAATATATTTTAGCTAGGGTTTCATGGGTATTTTTATAATAATGTGAATATATATATATATATATATATATATATATATATATATATATATATATATATATATATATATATATATATATATATATATATATATATATATATATATATATATATATATATATATATATATATATATATATATATATATATATATATATATATATATATATATATATATATCTTAGGTTTTTCTTGGGAGGAACGAGTTCCATAGACACTGACCCAAGCAGTAAGGACTTCCGATTAAGCATAGCACCCGCCTCAAGTAGAACAACAAGAATCCACATTGCGGCGAAAAAGCAACCTGAACCTATCGGTTCAGGGGCACAACTCACTAGATAACATGTGTGTGTTGACTAGGCTCACTCGCCCTGAGTACCCCTTACATAATCGATTTGATATAGGCTATATCTATTTGTGAAAAACCATACCGACTTATTCACCCCTTAGAATAGTAGGGGCAGCCACCCCTCGAGAGGTATATTATCGTAGGGGCCCCTAATAAACCTAAGAGAAAGTCGAGCCCTACGTTGTTCAATTGTTGGCAAACAAATTTCATAGATTCTATACGTAACATGGGTGGGTGGGAGTTGTAGATTAATTATTTTATTAGGTGTTTATATTACATATATGTTTTTAATAAACATATGGGTATATTTAAAAAAATGATTATTTTGGAGTTTAATCTTTTAGGGAATTTTAATGGCTCTGTAAGTTATTTGGCCATAGGAGATTATTATTTTGGTTCACCTAAATTTACGCTATTCCAGACTAAATTTTATAGGGCAATTTACATTATGGTTTTAATTGAACCTTTAGTCGAATTAGATTAATCACATTCTAATTATTGTTAAAATAAAATATAGGCGTTAATTATCTAAGTGCTAGAACTAATTTATTTAGTTCCTAAAAGCAATTAATGGATATTGGAGATTAATACTACCTTTGTCAATTAATTTAGAGATTTCTGGTTAAATTAATTTATTGATTAAAATTGATGAGATAATATCTAACTCTTTTAGTATGCCGCATTTAATTTAAATTATTTTCACTTACTTGAGTTAGAGGTTAGAGTTAACTCAAAACATAGTTAAGACAAAACTTGTTAGTGCGTTTCATATTTACAAATTTAATATTATTAGGTTGTTATTTAAATTTTTTTTTTATCCCATTCATGCCCAAAAGTTTGGGCATGACATTTTGGTATCAGAGCAAGGTTTCCAACACTAGGAACCTTTCTCCATTACATTTCACTTTAATTAGTTAATTAATTAATTTTATTTTATTATATTTATTTTTAATTAATTAAATATTTCTCTAAAAAATTATTTATTTATTTTATTTTATTTTTTATTTTTTTCTCATAAGGATGCCTCTGACTACGCGACAAGCTCGTAGACATGGTAGAGGTCCTAGGCATGAAAGCATGGCATGCGAAGAGGTCGATAGGGAGGAATCGGTTCCGAAAAGGAACCTAGAGGCTCCTCCCGAATGACCGGTTGACCCAAACCAAGACATCTTAGAAGCACTCCAAAACCTGGTAGGGATAGTCCAGGAAAGGCTTCCAGCAGAGGATCATCATGTTGAAAATCAGAACTTAGGGAGCCATAGATCGACAGATAGGGAACGGAGTAGGAGTCCACCTCCTAATCCCATAGAGAGTCAGGCTAGGCACAAGCCTGGGTCTGTGCATCTACCAGGACCACCTCCAGTGGTAGAGCCAATGTATTATGTGAGATCACATCGGGATCTAGGGGATCCAATCAGAGAGGTTATGTGCCTCTAGCCACCATCTTTTGGGGGATCTATCGACGGGGTAGAAGCTAAGGCTTGGCTTTTGAGCCTAGATAGGTGCTTTGCATTGTGCTCATACAAGAGCAATCTAAAGGCACATGTTGCAGTCCACCTATTGAGAGGAACAACCTCCACATGGTGGAGACAGGAGGAATACAAGTGTGGTTTAGTTGCTGATACCCTCACATGGGAGATTTTTACAGAGAGGTTCAAGGAGAGGTACTTGTTAGAACATTATAGACAGCGTAGGATAGATGAGTTCCATGACCTCCAGCAGAAGGGTCTCTCAGTGACCTAGTACGAGAGCAAGTTCTTCGAGCTCTTGCCCTACGTGGACTACCTGAAAGATGAGAAGCTTCTCGTCAACCATTTCATCAGAGGGTTGAATGCCGACATAGAAGGACCAGTGAGGATGTCCGCTCTAGGGAGCCTTTGGGTTGCCGTGGAGAAGGCCCTGATAGCAGGGGAGATTCAGGTCAGGCCACAGGATACAAGGGATCAGTTCTAGAATTGAAACCCTATACCCTAGACATATGGATTTTAGAAACCCCATTGGAAAGGTAATAATAGACACACATCGGGGTTCTCCAAACCCCCTCTTCCGCAATAGTCACAGCAGAACCATAGGCAAAGGCATCCGCAGAGTCAGCAGGGCGCAAAGCCCAAGTAGTGGTAGTCTCAGGGTTGGATGGAAGATCAACAATCTCAGGTTCCTTACACACCTCCAGTGAGGACTCAGCAGTCCTCCAGGGGTGGGTACAGTGGTTCTAGTAGGATAGGGGGATAGTCTTTTTCTAGGCCTCAAGGCATCCAGTTTCAGGCATGCGGTGCTTGCTTCACATGTGGAGCCATGGGACACATGGTGAGAGAGTGTCCTTAGGGTCAGATGGTAGGAAATTAGAGGATGGGAGCATCAGAGCCTACAGTTGGAGATATGGGCAAGTCCCATAGAGTCTTCGCAGTGGTTGACAATTGCCAGGCAGAGCACCAGGCCATAGTCATTGAGGCTGTAGGTATGATCAGAGGTAGCAATGTATCTATATTGTTTGATTCAGGAGCTACTGACTCCTTTATATCTCCATTGGTTGTGGAGCGTTGCGGGCTAGTGGCAACTAGACAAGGTGTCAGTTGGGAAGTGGAGTTAGCTTCAGGGGCTAGAATGTTAGTGGAATCAGAGGTTAGGGCATGTCAGCTTCAGATTGGCAATACCACCATCTTAGTAGACCTTAGAGTTACACCACTTGGATCATATGGCATCGTACTTGGCATAGATTGGCTTTATGCCCACAGAGCTAAGATGGATTGCCGCCTAAAAGAAATTAAGTGTGAGGATGATCATGGTTTGCCCATAGTAATCACCGGGATTTAGAGACCCATGTCTCTTCATATGATTTCCACAATGCAGCTTAAGCGGAGCATGCGAAAGGGATGTCAGTTATTTTCCATCACCATCAGTGATAGAGGGGAAGAGGATGAAAAGGAAACATTGATTGACGATCATCCTATCCTTAAGGGATATTCAAACGTGTTTCCTTTAGAGCTACCAGGAATGCCACCCCATAGAGAGATTGACTTCCATATAGATCTTGTACCAGGAGCTGAGCTAGTTTCAAGAGCACCTTATAGGATGACCACAAATGAGCTTAATGAGCTCAAGATGCAGCTTGAGGAACTCCTAGAGAAGGGTCACATACATCCTACCGTATCCCCATGGGGTGCACCAGTCATCTTCATGAAGAAGAAGGATGGATCTCTTTGGTTATGCATGGATTATCATCAGTTGAACAAAGTAACCATCAAGAATAGATATCCCTTGCCTAGGATCGATGATTTATTCGACCAACTTCAGGGTGCCAAAGTATTTTCCAAAATTGATTTGAAGTCAAGATACCATTAGTTGAGGATAGTGGAAAGCGATATCCACAAGACTGCATTTCACACTAGATATGGCCACTATGAGTTCACCGTGGTTCCATTCAGTCTTACGAATGCTCTAGCTATTTTCATGAGTCTCATGAATGGGGTATACCGCACATTTCTTGACCATTTTTGTGATTATGTTCCTCGATGACATATTGATATATTCTCAGAATGAGAAGGAGCATGAGGAGCACTTGAGACAGGTTTTACAGTGTTTAAGGGACAATCAGTTGTATGGCAGCTTGTTGAAGTGTGCTTTCTTTCATTCAGAGGTCAAGTACCTTGGACACATTATTTCTGATGATGGGATCTTAGTTGACCCATCAAAGATCAGAGCTATTATGGATTGGCCAGCGTCAACCAATGTGACAGAGGTCAGGAGTTTCATGGGCTTAGCGGGTTATTACCGACGCTTTGTTGAGGGATTCTCTAGAGTCACACATCCTATTACTTCTCTTCAGTGTAAAGGGAAGAAATTTGAGTGGACAGAGAAGTGCGAGAGGGCCTTTTAGGAACTCAAAAAGGCACTTACTAGCGCACCTATCCTTTTAGTACCAGATCTCTCAGCTGACTTCATGGTTTGCACAGATGCTTCCCTAGAGGGTTTAGGAGCAGTCCTTATGCAGGATGGTAGGGCTATAGCTTTTGAGTCTAGGAAACTTAAGACTCATGAGCTTAACTACCCTACTCATGACCTTGAGCTTGCAGCAGTAGTGCATGCACTTGTGAGGTGGAGATACTTCCTTTTGGGTCATCATTTTGAGCTTCATTCAGACCATCAGAGCCTTCAGTACATATTCACCCAGCTGAACCTTAATGCACGTCAGAGGAGATGGATGGAGTTTTTGTGCGAGTATGATTTTGACATTCACTACATCAAAGGGAAAGAAAACATAGTTGTAGATGCTTTGAGTAGGAGATGTCATGAGGTATACACCATATCTATGGGCATGGATCTGAGAGATCATATATTGCAACAGTTGCTAGAGGATGGATGGTATTTAGAGGTTTGTTACGTGATACGATCTCAGGAAACTCTAGAAGGGAAATACATGGATTATTCCTTAGAGTTTGATGGGCTATTACACCATAGAGGGCGCATCTATGTACCTTCTTCTAGGGGATTGTGAGAGTTCATTGTCATGGAGGCTCATAGAGCTCCTTATGCAACACATCCTAGGGTTAAGAAGATGCATGCTAACTTGAGACAATTATATCATTGGCTAGGAATGTGGCAGCTCATTGCTAAGTTAGTAGCCCGATGCCTTGAGTGTCAGAGAGTTAAGGTGGAGCACCGCCATCTAGGTGGGTTGCTCCAGTCTCATGCTATACCAAAGTGGAAGTGGGATACTATATCCATGGATTTCATCATTGGTCTCCCTATGTCATCTTGTCGCCATGATGCCATCTTGGTGACAGTTGACAAGTTGACCAAAGTGGCCCACTTTTCACTAGTTTGGACTACCTTCACAACACCAGTAGTAGCACAGGTGTTCTTGTGAGACATTGTCAGAATTCATGGCATTCCACACAAGATTATTTCTGATAGGGATTCCCTCTTCACTTCTTCCTTTTGGAAGGCATTACAGGTAGCTATGGGCACCAAGCTCAATTTTAGTATAGCCTATCATCCGGAAACAGATGGTCAGACAGAAAGGGTTAACTAGGTGTTAGAGGATATGCTTCACATGTACGTCATGGATCATCAGAGCAGATGGGAAGAATACCTTCCCTTAGTGGAGTTTGCCTATAACAATGGGCATCACACTTCGTTGGGGATGCCACCCTATTAGGCATTATACGACAGGCCTTGTAGGACACTGTTGAGTTGGGACTGCATACAGGATAGAGTTGCTATTGGTCCTGAGATAGTTCGAGATATGGAGCAGCAGGTGGATTTGATTAGACAATGTCTTAGAGAGGCATAGGATAGACAGAAGAAGTATGCAGATGCAAAAATGATAGATCATAGCTACTTGGTTGGAGACAGAGTCTTCTTGAGAGTGTGACCGCATAAGAGTCCAATCAGTTATAGAAAGGGTTCTAAGCTCGCACTTCACTTTGTAGGACCTTTTGAGATCCTTGAGAGGATAGGACTAGTTGCCTACCATTTAGCATTGCCACCTAGCCTATCACGCATCCACGATGTATTTCATGTATTAGTTTTGAGGAAGTATATCTATGATGAGTCTCATATTTTAGATTGGGATGCCTTGCAGGTGGAGTTTGATGGGCAGCTAGCTTTGGAGCCCATTCGCATTTTGGCATGCCGGACGCTGGCCCTTCGAGGTCGAGAGCTGGATGAGGTTAGGGTCTAGTGGGATTGCTATGATGAGGTTATGACTTCATGGGAGGATGCAACACATATGAGATCACAGTACCCCCATCTTTTTGATGAACTCCAGGAGGAAGTTCATGCCTAGAGAGGGAGGGTGTGAGGCCCTACCCTGAATCATCCTAGCATTTCAGTAATTTTTCATGTTGAGACTATTATGGATGCTTTATTTTTATGCATTATGGATTTAGAACTTATATGATTTCATGATTTGGATAACATTGATATATATGGATGCTTCATTTCTATGCATTATAGATATAGAACTCTATATGATTCTAGAATAGGATAACTTGGTGATGATGGATGTCATTATTAGATTTGTAGGATTTTACTATGATGATAGAAATAGGATGCATGTTTTATGTATGGATCAAAATTATGAGGATTATGATAATTGCTTATGTGGATTTATTTTGATACAAGATATATTGATTTTGTTTAATGTCAATTGCATGCAGAGTGTTTGACATGTATTCTTATTCATGTGTTTAAATATTATATGAGGTTATTTGGAAGTACTAATGTGTAATTGAGATGCACAGGAAAATTACCCATGTGACCATGGAAATATTATGGAGAGCCAAACCTAGACCTATGTACGTTCGTAAAGTCAGGGGTTGTCTATTTGGAGAGACAACACCCCGTATGTATCATATTTTATTTGTGAAAGTAAATGATGCATGTGTGTTAAATTGAAATTTATTAATTTGTGTAAATCCAACAAGAGACAAATTTCATGTGTAAATTTGTAATGTATTTTATTGTGTCACTTGACACGTGTTGATTTATGTCTTGATTTTTGACTTGTCTCTTGGAGGGAGTTGTTTCAACCATAGCTTTTTCAAACATTTGAATGTGTTTCTAAATTTTCCTTGGGTAGAGAGTCTTTGGAGTGGTCAACTCAAGTTTGACCCGAAAATAAACTTCAGATGGGTTTATAAGGGGTCAAATGGATTCCTAGGGGTAGTTTAAAAGTGTTTCCTAAAGTCCATAAGGTATACCTATGGGTTAGGAGTATTTTTAGGCATGTGTCTACTCCCATGTGACTGTTTAGTCACCTCAAAAAGTGGGTTTCCTAAGGTGAGCGAAAATTGAAATTAGAAGGTGCCATCTAGGTTAGATAACCTTCCTTTTTGATGAGAGATCCTTTTCCACGTTTTCTTACTTTTTCCTTTTCTAGTTTTAGAAACTTGGGGGAACTCTCACCGAGGTCTTCTTAGGCAAGAATGAGAGATTTTGTGGGTAATCACCCACTCTCCATTTTTCGAGACTATGCATTTTGAAAAGTTAGTTTTTGGATTTGAAATTGTAGAAGGGAGGATTGTGGATTTGGGTTGCTCATCCTCAAACTAGTTCTAGCATACCTTTGGGCAGATTGAAGGTTGGTTCATCTCTTTTCTTTTTACATTGCATGTCTATGTTGGAAATTTTGGTTATATGTGAAAGGGATTCTCTTGTATTTTTTTTGTGAAAATTATTATTATGCGATCTGTCTTTTATTTTCTTGTATGCATTTTCTATGTTTTGGGAGTAACCAAGGCCTTCTACTCTTGGGAGAGTAGGATGATCTTGCGGGTGGTAGAAGTTTGACAACCCTCGAGTGAGAGGCTCTCGTTACGAGAGTGATCTCAAGGGGTGTATATGTGACCCTTGTTGCATGGCCATTTGGGGGTCATAAGGGGAGAAAATATGGCATGAATGCCTCGGGCGGGCATAAGGAATGTGGGGTTAATGAACTTATGATATATCTTTGTTTGCCATGAGGTGGCTTTGTGAACTACCATTCTTGTAGTCTCCTCAGGGTATTTGGTCCACTACCACCCATGTAAAATCATCACATTTTGTGATGGAGTGTAGCCCTGGTTGGGAAAGTGTTTGCTATATGTTTTTCCCTTGCTTGTTGTGTTTGCATGTCTATAACCTGTCTAGGGCTTGGTTCTCCAAGCTCGGGGGTGGCTTCTAGTAAGCCTAGGCTGGGAAGTGAGCACTCCATGGTCAAGCTTTATGATTTAATTGCAGGTTGCTTGGAATGGAAGGCAAATGTCAAGCTAGGAGTTGCTGTTTTTATTTGGGTTGCAGAAAAAGAATAAGAAAAGGGATGCTATATTTTCAATTGCAGAAATGTAAATAAAAAGTTGCATGTTGTATTTACCTTAAAAAGAAAATGTATCTATTTTATTCAAAGTCCTCATTTAATAGAAAAGAGAGACTAGTTGGGTATATCACCCATTTGTTGGCTATATTGTATTTTAAACACACTTTAAAGAAATGCATTAATTTTATTAAGTATTATTTTGTTGCAAAAAAAAAAGAAGAGATGTTTATCTTGGATTAAGTTCCGTATAGTTACTGAAATAATATTTGTAGTATCCATGTTAGTTTTGAAAATAAAGGTTCATTTTATCTCCTTATGCATATTGGAAAAATGGGAAATGGGTAAAGTAGAAAGCATGTATGTTAGTAAGCTGGAAATAAAACATTTAGTCCTATTTATGGAAATGCAAATATTGTTTATTAAATTCTATCATTTTCCCTTTTATTTATTCGTAGAAAATAAATCTAAAAATTAACATGTCTATTTCTAAGATTTATTTCAATGCTTTCTAGTCTAAATATAGTTGCTGTTTAAATTTATTTAATTCTGTCATTTTCTTATATGCAGAAAATAAATCTAAAGTTAAATAGTCTATTTCTGATTTTAGCAATAAGGTATTTAAAAAAAATGAAAAAAATACATTGATTTAAATCTGAATATTTTAATCAATCTGTTAAAAAGTTCAAACAAAAATAATATATATTGCATAGTAGAGTTAGCCCTAAATTTAATATGCATCCAATATATATATATATATATATATATATATATATATATATATATATATATATATATATATATATATATATATATATATATATATATATATATAAATGTATTTTTACATTTTAAAACCAAATAAGAAAAAGAGGAAAAGAATCTTTAAATTTTTAAATTTATATATATATATATATATAAACTATTTGGGGGGAAGCCGAAGGGCCGAACCACTGTATGGACACACAGTGGGGGGCACCCGACATCGCCGCCTCTCCCTCCCCTTCTTCAAGCGCTCCATGGTTGCCGCCTCCTGTGACTTGCAAAACCAAACACTCCTCCGCCCTGCACAATAAGAAAAAGATAAAACCCTAACTTGGTTAGGGTTAGGGTAGCATGAAAGAAATAAGAAAAGATTATAAAATGTAAGGAGCATTTTGTAATATATTTTAGCTAGGGTTTCATGGGTATTTTTATAATAATGTGAATATATATATATATATATATATATAGGTCAAATTGTAGATTAATTATTTTATTAGGTGTTTATATTATATATATGTTTTTAATAAACATATGGGTATATTTAAAAAAATGAATATTTTGGAGTTTAATCTTTTAGGGAATTTAAATGGCTTTGTAAGTTATTTGGCCATAGGAGATTATTATTTTGGTTCACCTAAATTTAGGCTATTCCAGACTAAATTTTATAGGGCAATTTACATTATGGATTTAATTGACCCTTTAGTCGAATTAGATTAATCACATTTTAATTATTGTTAAAATAAAACATAGGCGTTAATAATCTAAGTGCTAGGACTAATTTATTTAGTTCCTAAAAGCAATTAATGGATATTGGAGATTAATACTACCTTTGTCAATTAATTTAGAGATTTTTGGTTAAATTAATTTATTGATTCAAATTGATGAGATAATATCTAACTCTTTTAGTATTCCACACTTAATTTAAATTATTTTTGCTTACTTGAGTTAGAGGTTAGAGTTAACTCAAAAAATAGTTAAGACAAAACTTGTTAGTGCGTTTCGTATTTGTAAATTTAATATTATTAGGTTGTTATTTTAAAAAAAAATTATCCCGTTCGTGCCCAAAAGTTTGGGCATGACAGGTAAATGCAAAATCATGAACAAAACTGGTTTGGAAATTGCAACCGGTAATCAGACTAGAGGTAATATCTTTCATTTGAATAACAATGAGAAAGCAAGTTTGATTGCACATATTGATGAAAGTTGGTTATGGCATAAGAGACTTTGTCATGTAAACTTTGATTGCATTGCGAAAATCAGTACAACTAAGGCAGTAAGGGATTTACCTAAGATTGTTAAACCTTACAATTCGGTATGTAAGGAATGTCAATTTGGAAAGCAAGTTAGAACAACTTTTAAGAGTATTCTAGAGAAATCTAATAATATTCTTGACTTATTTCATACTGATTTATGTGGTCCAGCAAGAACTAGAAGTCTATAAGGAGATAGATATTTTATGCTAATCATTGATGATTATTCTAGAATGTGTTGGGTTACTTTTCTTAGGGAGAAATCAAAAGCCTTTGGGAAATTCAAATTATTCAAAGTGATGGTAGAAAATGAAACCGGTAAGAAAATCAAATGTTTGAGATCAGACCAGGGAGGTGAATTCACATCTAAGGAATTTAATACATTCTGTCAAGTGAATGGAATCAAAAGATAGTTATCAGCACCTCAGACACCCCAACAGAATGGAGTTGTGGAAAGAAAGAACAAAACTATTTTGGATGCAGCTAGAAGCATAATATCAGAAGCAAACCTACCTCATGTATATTGGAGAGAAGCAATGAATACAATGGTTTACACATTCAACATAGTTCACATCAAAGGTGAAACCGATAAGACTCCTAATGAACTATGGTTTGGTAATACTCCTACTCTTAATTATTTTAGAATATTTGGAAGCAAATGTTATATTAGGAGAGATGAGTATATTGGCAAATTTCATCCTAAAAGTGATGAAGGAATATATATTAGTTATTCATCTAAGAGCAAGGCATATAGATGTTTTAACAAGAGATTGCAGAAAATTGTTGAAATTGCAAATGTGAAGATTGATGAACAGTTTAGAGGTAATTCGAGGTCAATAAACTCTGAAATGGCAATAGAGATTATCACAAATGAACCTACAATGAGTACACCAGTACAGAATGTTGATCCAGTCACACCGGCATCATCTGCGAATTCCACAGTGACTGCAGAACAACAAGAAGTAAATACACCTAGGTATGTAAGATTGAATCACTTTGAAAGTCAGATAGTTGGGAAAAAGCATCAAGGAGTTATGACAAGAGGAAGAATAGCAAATGAAGAGGTATGTCTAATTTCTCGAATTGAACCAGCATCAGTTATTGAAGCATGTGAAGATAAACATTGGATTAAAGTTATGGAAGATGAATTGGAACAAATTGAAAAGAATAACATATGGACATTGGTTCCCCAACCTAAAAACAAAAATGTAATTGGAACTAAATGGGTATTCAGAAATAAACTTAATGAAGATGGTAAGGTAATAAAAAACAAAGCAAGATTAGTGTGTACGTGATATTCTCAAAAGGAAGGAATTGATTATAATGAAACCTTTGCACCGATAGCTAGAATTGAGGCAGTCAGACTATTCTTAGCTTTTGCAGCACACAAGAACTATAAAGTATATCAAATGGATGTTAAATGTGCATTTTTGAATGGTGATCTTGAAGAGGAAGTTGACATTGAACAACTTGATGGATTTTCTTTGATAGATGACAAAGATATGGTTTGCAGGTTAAGGAAAACTTTATATGGATTAAAGCAAGCTCCTAGAGCTTGGTATGCTAGATTGGACAAATATCTTTTGAAGTTTGGTTACACTAAAGGTAATGTTGACATCAACTTATATTACAAAGTGACTAATGATGACATCTTGGTTATTGAAGTTTTTGTTGATGATATCATTTTTGGAGGAGAAGATGGATTGTGTAAAAACTTTTCTAATAAGATGCAGGAAGAATTTGAAATGTCTATGATTGGGGAGATAAAATCCTTCTTAGGATTGCAAATCTCACAAACTGATAAAGGTATATTCATAAATCAATCAAAGTACTTGAAGGAATTACTTAAGAAATTTGGCATGGAAAACTCTAAACCGGTAAGTACACCTATGACTACAACTGATAAACTATCTTTGAAGGACGAATCAACACTTGTTAATCTGACAAGGCACAAATCTATGATTGGAAGTTTACCATATTTGACACAAACAAGACCTGATATTATGAATGCAGTATCTATTATTTCAAGATTTCAGAGTAATCCTAAAGAAAATCATGAATCAACAGTGAAATGGATTTTTAGGTATCTACAAGGCACAACAAATTTTGGTTTATGGTATCCTAAAGATAAAATTTTTGATTTATGTGCATACACGGATGCAAATTGGGTAGGAGATGTAGATTACAGAAAGAGCACCACCAGTGGAGCATTCTTTCTTGGTAGCAGAATAATTTCATGGCTGAGCAAGAAACAGAGTTGCACATCTTTATCAACAGTAGAATCAGAATATGTTGCAGCAACAACTAATTCTACATAGGTATTATGGATTAAGCAAATGTTGAAGGACATAAAGGTAAAATGCAAGGAACCTTTAACCATTTACTGTGATAATATGGCAGCAATTGATATATCTAAAAATCCGATATTTCACTCTAAAACTAAACATGTTTCAATCAAATTCAATTTTCTGAAAGAGAATGTTGAAGAAAAAGAAGTGAAATTGGTTTATGTGAATACTAAAGAGCAGATTGCAGACATTTTTACTAAGCCTTTACCTAAGGAAACTTTTGAATATCTCAGAGAGTAGCTTGGAGTTATACCTTCACCGGTACAGACTTAGACAATTGATGCTTGGCATCAAACCAACATAATTAATTGAGAAATCTTTTTTTCTAGCTTTGATGAGGAGAGCTACTTCTCAGGGGGAGTAGTTGGATAAATTGGATAGGTTGGTATTTTGTAACAAGTTCTATGAATTGTTTTATCTAGTTTTTGTATTGCTTTGGCATTTGATGTCAAAGGGGGAGAGATATCTATGAAAAAACAATTATCTTTTGGGGAGAGATTATTCATTGGGGGAGAGATTGTTACTCTCTGTATCTATGTTTTGATTTCTAGTTAATGATCTCTTTGGAAGATTGTTGGTTTTTGGTTTTTGGTATTTCTGCTTTGGCACTTAGATGGTTTTTCCATCTTGTGTTGCCATCAATGCCAAAGGGGGAGATTCTTGGTATTTTGGATGTGTTGCACTGGTTTTGTCATTGATGTCAACACTTATCAGCACTTGGAGATCCTTGGTTATGTTCACCATCATGTTCAGTGACTTATGCATAGTCACCGGTATCTAGTTCACTGACAGGTTATATTGTTCACCGACACTGAGGATGATCTATTATCATCTGGAGATTACTTGGTTATGTCAAAGACATTGTTTGGACACTTTGTTTTGGTGATTTGGTTATTGGTCTAATCGGGTTTGCATATTTGCTGTTATTGGCAAATAAGTCTAGGTTATGGACCGGCAAGCGTTATCTATTCTAGATCAACACAACACATTGTGGAGATGGTTTATTATTATTGTAAATGCATTAAGCCGACATGATGCATCACATATTGATTCATTTGTAATGGATTTAATTATAATATTCTTTGTAAGCCGACCTACACATTTGGTCTTAGGTTTTGGTATATATGTAAGATCTCATTTGTGAGATTGAATGAGGAAGTAGGTGTGAAAAAGGATTGTAATAAGGTATATGCAAATATAAGCAGAGTATACATGCAGACATCATTTGAAGATTCAAGGAAGGTTATGGAGAAGGCAATTAGAGCTTAACCGGTACTGAATCTAGCATATGAAGATGCTATTTTGTGCAGTACATTATCATTGGATTTAATCATCCAATCGTAGTCAGTGCGACTCCCATTTTGTGATTGAGTAGTGAGCTCTAAGCAGGTGGCCTTTCTGCATGTGCAGACCCCATATTGTACACACATACTATGTGCAGTAGTATCATTTGATTGTGGGTAAGGTTTCCCACCGTAGTTTTTCCCCTTACAGGGTTTCCACGTACAAATCTCTATGTTATGTGTTGTGGATGTTATTTGTCCTTCTATTTCATGCATTAAACTTTACCGGTATTGCAATTAACTGTTAAACTATCAACTAGCTTAAAGTTTGGTTTATCGGTATTATGCATTAAGTTTGGTTAAGTTATATGTGGGTTGAAATTAATAGACAACTGATTCACCCCCCCCTCTCAGTTGCCTTTGGGTCCTAACAAATAATGCTCATTCTAACAATGTTGATAATGATTCCAATGATGAATATAAACTTGTTGATGTTGACAATGATTTATCTAAACAATTTTCACAAGCATTAATCCTAGCTCCTAGTGTAGTGCCCCTCTCTGATTCATCTTTCCTTTTGCACATTGATAGACTATATTGATATAGCTTAGACTAATTAATGATGCTTTTGATAGATGCGTATGGATTTATCTATGATGTGGATACTTTATTATCAATAATCAACATATCATATTGCAATTGACATTATAGTTTCATATGGATGATGATATGCATGAACTATTATGATGATGGATTCACACTTGATGATTTATCTGCACTTATCTCATATATGAGGTTTATATTTTCTTATGGCAACTTGATGAAATCATTATATGTGCTAACCTCACCTCATGATTATAATTGATATGATGATTACGATAGTGCTTAGTTGTTGTGACTGTCTTCTACCATGGTTGTGTTAGGGACGATGTCATACCACTCATTTATGAGCATGATATGATGTTGTGATTCCATTTCACTTGGCTATTTATTTTATGATATATGCTATTGTATATGTTGTCATATGTGTATTGGTGGTGACAGGTTTGCAGGTACTAGACATTGACTCAAACTAGCTTCACAGGTTTGAGTGTGTCTTCATCCCAATGGCAAGTTGATCGGAGGTGACATGAGATCCCATTCTACACTCTAGGTTTAAGTTGGTACCCTTGTTAGTTAGTGTCTTGAGCTGAGTAGTCATTTAAAATTATGTGGTATTCTATGTTATCCTATGTTGGATTGTCTTGAGGATTTGTGATTATTAGTTGATTTAATTAAATTAATAAATTAATCAATTTAAATAGTTTAATAATTGGCACTAATATTTAATATTAAAGTGTGATTTATAATTTGGAGCTTATTATTATTTGTGTTTATTTTATAAATTTACATTTAATTGGTAATTTTATATTATTTATTGATTATTTGAACCTTTTGGGATTTATTATTTATTTATATAATTATGGCTTTAATATTTATTTGGGTCCTATGGTTTAATTATCTATTTGGGCCTTTATATTTTATTGTGCCTTTTTTAATTTAATTAATTGGTTGTTTATATTATTATTATTTCCCCCTATTTACCCTTTCAGGTTATTAATTAATTAATTAATCTACCTTACCCTATTTTACTATTGGTTGAGAATATTGGGGAAAATTAATTAAATATTATTTTATATTTTTACCTGGATATTTGAGAAGGGTTGGTATGAAGTATATTTTAATAGATTATTTTCATTGACTGACATATTCTATAGTTTGGATTTGATTTTCTATATAATGAGTTTTCTGAGTATTGTCGAGGATTGGCCTTCTCGGGGAATTTTCTGCGATTGAAGATTGTGTTGAAATGTGGCGACTGATCAGCAAAGTATTGTACACTCAGCACGTATCCTCACTGGGGTCTGGGGCCGAGCCGGGCCCTGGGCAGGGGTTCGGGGGCGGCAGCCCCCGAGAAAGTGGGGGTTCGGGGGCGGCAGCCCCCGAGAAAATTTTTTTTGCCGTTTTTTGTTGATGAAAACCGACATTGTAATAAAACCCTAAAAAGGCCGACTTTGTTTGTTGCCCTAAAAACGCATGTTATAAGTGGCTGGGATGCTTAAGGCATTGTAAGGTTGATGTACTATTTTTGCTGGATAATAAGAAAGATTGGACGGCTGTGTATGGTGGACGTAACCCATTCTGGGTGAACCACGTTAAATCTCTGTGTTATCTGTGTCCTGTTTTATTTCTTTATCTTTTGTATTTAAATCTGCATATAATTGTTAGTTCATATTTGCTTCGGATCTGCTTGAAACCCTAACAATTGGTATCAGAGCGAGGTTTTCTGTAAATTGGCAGGACTTTCAGATTTGAGTGGGAGCAATGGAGGATTCCAAATTCAAGATCGAAAAGTTTAACGGCCAGAATTATCAGTTATGGAAAATGCAGATGGAGGATTACCTGTATCAAAAGGATTTGTGGCGACCATTGGAAGGAAAGGCAAAGAAACCGACCACAATATCAGATGAAGAGTGGGACATTTTAGATAGAAAGGCACTGGGATCCATTCGATTGTGCCTTGCGGCGTCTGTAGCATTCAATATAACAGAAGCAAAAACGACTATAGATTTGATGGCAACATTGGCTAAGCTGTATGAGAAACCCTCGGCTTCGAATAAGGTATTTCTTATGAAGCGTTTGTTTAATTTGAAAATGAGTGAGGGAGGATCTGTAGCGGAGCACTTAAATGAATTTAATACAATTACCAGTCAATTGTCTTCGGTAAAAATTACCTTTGCAGAAGAGGTTAGGGCTCTCTTGATTTTATGTTCTTTGCCAGAAAGCTGGAATAGCTTGGTTATGGCTGTAAGTAACTCTGTCTCTGGTAAAAATACTTTGGTATTTGATGATATTGTTGGTGTTATCCTAAGCGAGGAAATGCGAAGGAAAAGCACAGGTGAGACTCCAACATCATCGGGTAGTGTTTTGAATGTGGAGAACAGAGGAAGATCAAAGGAAAGAGGAAAAGGCCCTGGGAATGAGAAGTCACGAGGGAAGTCAAAGAAAGGACGCTCTCAATCTAGAGGAAAGAAAGATTGCTGGTACTGCGGAAAGCCTGGTCATCTAAAGAAAGACTGTTGGTCTCGGAAAAACAAAGAAGGAGACAAAAATGAAAATGACAGTAAGGAAGCTAATATTGCAAGTAATACTCTACAAGATGCTTTAATCTTATGTTTGGATAATGTTAATGATTCCTGGGTAATAGATTCTGGGGCTTCATTTCATGCTACACCCCATAGAAAATATTTTCTAGATTATGTTCAAGGTGATTTTGGACAGGTATATTTGGGTGATGATGAGCCCTGTCAAATTGTTGGAAAAGGAAAGATAAAGATCAAGTTGCAGAATGGTAATGACTGGTTTCTGCAGGAGGTAAGACATGTTCCTAATTTAAGAAGAAATTTAATTTTTGCAGGGCAACTAGGTAGTGAAGGTTGCATAGTTACCTTCTCAGACAGTATGTGGAAGGTCACTAAAGGATCGTTAGTAGTAGCTAAAGGTGCGAAGGTAGGCACATTATATCTGTGTACTGGTAACACTTACTCTACCTTAGCTGCTACAGATAAAGTTACTGCAGGGACAACAACAATAAATGTTGCAAGAACAGATTCGATAATGTGGCACCATAGGCTTGGGCACATGAGTGAGAAAGGGATGAAAATCCTTCACTCCAAAAATCTATTGCCAGGACTAAAGAAGATTGATTTAGAGTTCTGTGAAAACTGTGTTTATGGTAAATAGAAAAGAGTCAGATTTCTCAAGGTTGGGAAAGAGAAGAAGAGTGAGAAGTTAGAGCTTGTACATTCAGATGTATGGGGACCGGCTCAGGTATCATCTCTTGGTGGTTCTTGTTATTATGTTATTTTTATTGATGACTCAACTAGAAAAACATGGGTATATTTCCTAAAACAAAAATCAGATGTTTTTGAAACTTTTAAGAAATGGAAAGCTCTGGTTGAGAATGAGACAGGAAAAAAGTTGAAATGTCTCAGATCGGATAATGGAGGTGAGTATTGCAGCAAAGCATTTGAAGATTACTGTTCCTTAAATGGGATTCGAAAGTAGAAGACAGTTCCAGGAACTCCAGAGGAAAATGGTGTGTCAGAGAGAATGAATAGGACCATCATGGAACGTGCGAGGAGCATGAGATTGCATGCTGGATTGCCCTTACATTTTTGGGCAGATGCTGTACATACTGCTGTCTATTTGATAAATAGAGGACCTTCAACCCCTTTGGATGGTGGTATTCCAGAGGAGGCATGGACTGGTAAAAAGGTAAATTATTCTTTTCTAAAAACTTTTGGTTGCGAAGCTTTTGTCCATGTTGATAAAGAAAACAGAACCAAGCTTGATGCTAAATCTCAGAAATGTACCTTCATTGGATATGGGATTGATGAATATGGCTATCGGTTATGGGATTTTGAAAATAAGAAAATAATTAGAAGTAGAGATGTTATATTCAATGAGAAGGTTATGTATAAAGAATAGATGCAGGAAAAGAAGCATGAACAGGACAAACAAGAATATGTGGTGTTGGATGAGATTCTTGAAAATAAAATGCCACAGGTACCTGATGCTCAGCAACAACAGATTGTCCCACAAACTCCTGCAAGTGTTAGACGTTCTACGAGGACAAGTAGACCCCCTGAAAGATTTTCTCCTTCTTTGTATTCTATTTTATTAACAGATTCTGGTGAACCAGAAGAATATGAAGAAGCAATGCAGGTGGATGCCAAACAACAGTGGCAACTAGGCATGAAAGAGGAGATGGACTCCTTGATGAAAAATAAGACTTGGGACTTAGTCCCTTTACCTGCAGAAAAAAGAGTCTTGCCTAACAAATGGGTTTATCGGCTGAAGGAGGAGGAAGGAGGTCAGAAAAGATATAAGGCCAGACTTGTGGTAAAAGGTTTTGCACAGAAAAAGGGTATAGATTATGATGAAATATTTTCTCGAGTTGTAAAAATGACTTCAATTAGAACTGTACTTAGTCTTGTGGCTGCAGATGATTTACATCTTGAACAATTAGATGTCAAAACAGCTTTTCTCCATGGAGATTTGGAGGAGGAAATTTACATGTTGCAACCACAGGGATATGAGGTCAAAGGTAAGGAGAACTTGGTGTGCAGGTTGAAGAAAAGTCTGTATGGCCTAAAGCAAGCACCCCGACAATGGTATTTAAAATTTGATAGTTTCATGGCTGAACACGGTTATCATAGATGTCATTCTGATCATTGTGTATATTTTAAGAGATTTGATAATGGCAGTTATATTATCCTGTTGCTTTATGTTGATGACATGCTTGTTGCTGGGTCTAACATGCAACATATAAATGATCTTAAACAACAATTAGCCAGGTCATTTGCTATGAAGGATTTGGGTGCAGCTAAGCAAATTCTCGGTATGAGGATTACATGGGACAGGAAAAATAGAACCTTGAATTTGTCCCAAAGTGAGTATATAAAGAAGGCGTTGAAAAGATTTAACATGCAGGATGCAAAAGCAGTTAGTACACCTTTGGCTAGTCATTTCAAATTGACTAAGGAGATGTGTCCAAAGGCACAGGAAGAGGTTAATAAAATGTCTAACATCCCGTATTCATCAGCTGTTGGCAGTCTGATGTATGCAATGGTATGCACAAGGCCAGATATTGCACATGCAGTGGGAGTTGTGAGCAGGTTTATGAGTAATCTGGGTATGGAACATTGGAATGCTGTGAAATGGATTCTTCGGTATTTGAAAGGAACTACTACGAAGGCATTATGTTTCAAAGGATCTAATGCTGCTCTAAGTGGATTTGTTGACTCTGATCTGGCAGGTGATATTGATTCACAGAGGAGTACTACAGGGTATGTTTTTACTATAGGGGGAACTGCAGTCAGTTGGATTTCTAGGCTGCAAAAGGTTGTTGCACTTTCAACCACTGAAGTTGAGTATGTTGCTGCTATAGAAGCCAGCAAAGAGATGATTTGGTTGCAATGTTTTCTGAAGGAATTGGGTCAGACACAAGAGGATAGCCCATTGTATACTGATAGCCAGAGTGCCATTCATCTTGTGAAGAACTCTGCTTTTCATTCAAGGACAAAGCACATTCAGCTCAGGTACCACTTCATCCGGACTATTTTGGAGGAGGGTCAGTTACGGCTTGAGAAGATTCACACAAGTGAGAATCCTGCCGATATGTTCACAAAGGTAGTTCCACAAGAGAAGCTGATTTCTTCATCAGTCTCTGTTGGTCTTCTTGATTAATAATTGTGGAATTTATACCAGTCAAGTCCTAGTGTTTTATCCAGCGGATGTTGCATGTACAGTGGTGTCGTGTAGTATCAGTCTCCAAGTGGGAGATTGTTCGGTGTGGAGCCTGATCAGTCTCCAAGTGGGAGATTGTTGAAATGTGGTGACTGATCAGCAAAGTATTGTACACTTAGCACGTATCCTCGCTGGGGTCTGGGGCCGAGCCGGGCCCCGGGCAGGGGTTCGGGGGCGGGAGCCCCCGAGAAAGCGGGGGTTCGGGGGCGGCAGCCCCCGAGAAAATTTTTTTTGCCGTTTTTTGTTGATGAAAACCGACATTGTAATAAAACCCTAAAAAGGCCGACTTTGTTTGTTGCCCTAAAAACGCATGTTATAAGTGGTTGGGATGCTTAAGGCATTGTAAGGTTGATGTACTATTTTTGCTGGATAATAAGAAAGATTGGACGGCTGTGTATGGTGGACGTAACCCATTCTGGGTGAACCACGTTAAATCTCTGTGTTATCTGTGTCCTGTTTTATTTCTTTATCTTTTGTATTTAAATCTGCATATAATTGTTAGTTCATATTTGCTTCGGATCTGCTTGAAACCCTAACAGATTGGATTTTGGATTTTGTTGGGAGCTTGGCTTGGTTGGATTTTGTTGGTTTGTTCTTCATTAGTTTTCAAAGACCTTCTCTTCAAGTTCCAAGTTAGAGTTTCATTCCTCTTTGCATTTTATTTTTGAAAAGCCTGTTTGCTTAGTGTCTATGCAAAAGATTGTTTACAGGTAGGGAAATATAATAATGCCATAGATTATTACATAGTTTAAGAAAGTAATATTTATATCAATGATGGGGTTATTGTTTATATTGGTTGTATTTTTTGGAGTTTTCTATGAAAAGCATTATATGCATTCTTTGTGTTTTACTAGGGATCTCTATTGTATTTTTCTTGAGAATGTGTGTGTTCGGAGCTGTTTAGTATTTTATTATGGGCTCGTTGTTACCAAAAATATTCACCATTATTGTTGGTGTGTGTGTATTTGTGCTTCAATGGCTTTCTGAACTACTTGCTGAGAGTTATGCCTATGATAGTATGCGTAACACTTGTTGTTTCATGGCTTCAATACTTAATCTTTTATGTATTTCTTGAGGTAGTGCGATGTTTTGCATCCCTATTGATGTGTTTTTATGTAGCCTTGGCCTTTGGAATAAACATTTTTACTTAGTTGTGATTTTATTCTGTATTTTTGAGTTTGAATGTTGTAAGCGCTAGATCTTTATATGAGTGCACTATTTCATTGTATGCGCCAATGTTCAGCGTGAAAGCGTTATTGTTTGGAGTGTTTTCTCTACACCACTATGTAAATGCATCATTTGGTAGGGTGAATGTGCTAAAATACACCATGAAAGCATAGTATCTAGTAAATGCATTATAAAATTGTACATATGTACCTTAAAAACTCACAAAGGAGCTTCTATGGGTTGTAAATGTGCTTCTCTACTTTGCAAAAGTGCTAGACTACTCTATTTGTTATTTTTGGATCATCTAGGTTTTTTGAGTTGACTTTTTTGATTTTGTAACTTTCTAGAGGTTGTTTTTTGTTGGTTTCTGAGTTGCGGAAGTTATCCTATGATTATTTTAGTGACTATAATGGATTATATTTGTTATTTATGATTTCAAGCAAGAGGTTGTACCTTGCTGTGATTTATCAGGGCTCATGATGGTTATATTCTAGATATTGTGGATTTGATTTTATGTTGCTTATGAGGCTATGGCTATTGGTACTTGATATGTACTATGTGTTAATTATTATTTTATTGGGGACCTTGGATAACGAGGTTATGTGTTTTGAGAGCCCTTGGTTATGGTATGTTTATGTTTATACCCTAAGGTCTAGGTGCATACTAGGGGGAGTGGGCTTCCATATGAGTGATTGGGATCATGATGATTAGATAGCCAAGTTTCTCAAGGTCTAGGCCACTAGGATACCTCATTGGGATTTTATTGTGTAATTAAGTGATAACCCAATGAATTAATTTTAGGTGCGACAGGTAGTAGTAGATCACCTTAATAAGATAACAAAAGGACATTGTGGCCCCAATACCTTGCCCAGAGATGATAATGCAGATTCAAGATAGGATTAGGCAAGCCTTGGTAATCTAAGTAAGCTAACCTGCCTTACTTCCTCAAGGTTGAGATGGCTCTACATGAGTATCACGGATGATGAGACAGGCGCCTAGGTTCCCATTGTTATTTAAGGTGATAGAATATGATGACAATCCTGTGGATATTGTTGAGAAGTTTGCTGAGTGATGAGTTGTCATTGATATCAACATATTCTTCTATGTGTTCAAGTATTGTAGTCAGATTAAATGAGTTGGTTTGGCCAGTGTGTTGCAGTTGAGCTGTTGCAAATTAAAAGGTTTTTGAGATAAATATCTCTAGTTGATTTAGCTATAGTTTCAAAGGTTTGCATGGTGATTTTATCAAGTTATGAGATCCGGTATTGCGGTTGGTTTTTTAGTTGTTCGATGTTGGTTAGTGTTCTAGTTTTTTCTCTGTATTTCTCCGTATTGCAATATCTTGGTTTGCATATTTGGCAAAATGTTTGGGATGTTCATATGTGTCCTCAATTCAAATGGTTGGTGATTTGGAGATCCACAAGTGAATCTTTTAGTTTGGTAATCAATTCAGTTAGTGTTCTTGAGGTTTGGTATAATGATGATGAAGATTATCGTAAGTGGTGATGTTGCGGTTGTTTCTGTGGAAATTCATGATGCTTGTGGATGTTTCTAGATCGTGTCCTATCTGTGTTGGTGGTCCACATTGATCGTTATGTGCATAATTTATGATTTCTCTTAATCTAGTGGTGTTGTTTATATTCTTGGCCAACATGATGATTGCAGCATGCTATAAATGTTTGAGGCATAATTATTGGAGGTGTTTCTTGTTTGAGGTGCTGATTTAGGTCCATACTATGTCTTAGCCGACATTTTTTTTGCCTGCATGTAATGTTGTAGTTGTCGTGCCTGTGAAGTGTGATACCTGCAGCTGCAACACAAACACTCAATAGATCATTACAAGCATGGTTAGAAAATAAGAAGCAAATGAAAGATGAACCATGAAAAAGTGACCTATCAGCTCCTAAGAGATGCGAGTATGGATTTTCTCTTAGATTTGGATAAGCAATCCCAGTGACTTGACTACACCTAGATGGAGGATTTGAAATGATAATGATATACAAAGATGAGATTGATTAAGCTAGATTGGTCCAAGAGACTAATTAAGCTAAAGATATGCATGATTAAACTATGATGATGATGCAATTAAGCTAGAAAAGAGATTGATTAAGCTACATGATTCAACAATTATGCTAGAAAGTGATCAAATTAAGCTAAATCTAAGATGCAATTGCCTATAATAACAATGCTCAAATGACATGCTAGAACCGATATGCCTATAGTAACAATGCCTAAATTGATAATGAGACGGGATCCTTTGTGCTCCAAAATGGGAGATATTTATAAGATTTCCAAGGCCAGGGATGAGGTGGTAGGAATCAACGGTCAAGATTGAGTCTGAAGATATCAAGGGTGAAAATGGAGGAGGTTGGAGAAGAGGTTAGAGGAAGGGACACTTGTCATCTTTGTGGTGACAAGTGTCAAGGAGCCTTGCTCATGAGAGGGCAAGTGTCCAAGGGAGGAGACATGTGGCCAAAGTGCCATGTGTCTCAAGGGAAGAATATCCACACCATAAGAGGTTAGGATAAGGACATTAGAATGTGCAAGATAGGATAGGGTTAGGCAAACCCAAGGTTAGGTGGAATGGGTTAGGTTAGAGGGATGGTTAGGTTAGGTGGTTAGAATTTAGGAGGCATGTGGGTAATTTGAATTTACAAATTCAAATAATAGGAAAAGACTAATTAATTTTCAACAACTCATGAATTGATTTGTTTTAATTAATTAGAGGATTAGAAGAATTGATTGAAATTGGGGGAGGATTAATTAATTTGAATTAATTAATCAAAGGGGACTATTGAAATGAACTTAATGAATAAATCCTTAGATTTATTAATAAGTAGATGAAAGGGAGAATTTAATCAAATTGCTAATGAATTCAATTAAATTAGGGAGGGGGATTAATTAAATAATTGCTTATTTAATTAATTATCTTCAGACCATTTTTAGGCATATACGTTTTGCCCCTCTTTGAAGCGAGGTGTGATGACGCGTTGATTCAAATAATAATCTCATTTTGATGATGATATTGGCTCGATAGGATGCCCTAGCTATTGATTGATAAATTGCGGTACAATGATGCCCCCTCGGGAGATCAATTGAGATAATTGACCTTTGGAGTTTTTGAATCTTTGTGAAATTGATATCCCGATTAGAAATGATTTGATTTCTGCAATTGTGGTTGATGAAAATGCGAGTTCTATGATCATGGTAATGTGGTTCTTGTTAGGGTTCCCACAGATACTAAGAGGGGGGGTGAATCAGTATTTGACCGGTAATGAGATTTTCTTGAAACTGAATATGCAGAAGATAAAGTAACAGTATACCGGTATGCAAGAATTAATGTAAATAATAGAATAAAAAACATCCACATGAAAAGAACACCATAACACAATATGTTTAACGAGGAAACCTAGTGTGGAAAAAAACTCGGTGGGATTTGTGACCCACAATATTCAGTTACTGGCCAATAAGAGAATATTACTTACAATAGGGGCCTGCACATGCAGGAAGGCCAACTGCCTAGAGCTCACTGCTCAATAAGAAGTCACACTGACTTATAATGAGGATTTACACAAATCCAATATTCTGTACTGCTTTACAATAGCATCTTCAATGCCAGATTCAATACCGGTTCTTGCTCTGTTCTTTACATATACCCTTGACCTACAATTCACACATTAGGTCTGCCTATAACTTATTTTATGCTTCCTATTCATATCCTACAAATGTCTACAATGATCTCTTTTATATACAAGAGTCATTTTACAATTTGCCAAGTCGGCTTACAATAATAAACAAAATATTACATATCAAAAATCCTGTCGGCCTTAGTGCCGGTATACATGTTCTTTTCTGTGCCGGTGTACATCTTCTGTGCCGGTGCCGGTGTAGATTGATCTTGCTGATGCCGGTGCACTGTCTTGTTTGAGTAATGCTTTGCCGGTATAATGTCTTGCTGGTGCCATAGGATTGCAAGGTTGCCTGAGTAATGCTTTGTCGGTATAATGTCTTGCCGGTGCCATAGGATTGCAAGGTTGCCTGAGTAATGCTTTGTCGATATAATGTCTTGTTGGTACCATAGGATTGCAAGGTTTCCATCAATGACAAAACCTTCAATCACAGACAATGTCTCATTGGAATGTCCATATGCCAACAATCTCCCCCTTTGGCATTGATGGCAACACTCATGAGAAATTTCAAAAAGATATCCAAAAATGTTACCAAAAATGTGAGAGCTCCCCCTGAGCATGTGTTCCCTATGTTTTGAATTTTCTCATCTACTAATCTCCCCCTTTGGCATCAATGACAAAGGCTAGTAGATTTTATAGTTGTACTAATTCATAACCTCAACCTTGTAGTTGGGTAGTTATTATTTGAAGAATATCTCCCAAAATTAACTTTATGCCATCCATAAACTTCTTGCTCTCCATTATTGCTATCTTAGTTCTGTATACTGTACCGGTGAGATGCTGCAAGTGCTCTGCTGGTGTTTTGCTACCCTGTGTTAGTGCCTCTGAGATTTCCTTCCGCAGAGATGCTAAATAGTCCAATCTTGGACTTAGTTTAGATCTCAAGAATTTTGCCTTGTTTATTATTTTCTCTTTCTCTCTTTCTAATTTGAGCAATTCTTCCTCAAAATTTGTTATCTTTTCCTCAAAAACTGATAATGTATCGGGTGAGTTAACAAAATTATCAGCAAGTTTATTGATCTCTTCCTGTACCTTGCTCATCTTTTTGTCTACATCTATGGTCAAAAAGTTTATCTTATAGGTGTCTTTGTACAGAGTTTTGTACTCTTTCAATAAATTGCACAGTTCCGGTAGAAGTGTGTCAAATTCCCTGTTACACTTCTTTATTCCTTCCTCAAAGAATTTCCATTTCTCTTTTTCTACACTTTCCTTTACAGTTTCTACCTTTGTTTGCTCAAAATTTCTAGAAATATATTTACAAAGTGTATCCAACTGGCCTAAAGCATCTTTGTTGGCTATATTACAATTGGGAGCTATTGATTTCAAAACTGGAATTGAATCATCTATCGCTTTATAAGCTTGTGAGCTATAATCAGTTATTTTCTTGATAGATTCGAGCAATACCTCTGTTACATTTGATGGTGACCCAACAAACTGAGTGCCGGTGGAAGTGACCATGCTAGTATTGACCTCTGGTAGGTATGTTTGTGTCTCCATTTCTTTAAGCACTGGTTTTCCTGCATCATTTCTTACCAGTGACATCTATTCTGGAGCCTTTAGCTCTGTTGGTTTCTCTGTTTGTGTTCCAGATTCCATCTTTTTCTCTAAATCTGCTGCCGGTTGCTCTTTGTTTCCTATTGCCGGTTGCTCTTTGTTTCCTGATTTATCTGTTGTATCCTTATCTACCACTATGTTGATTTTCTGAGTATCAACATTCACAGTATATAGAACTTTAGGATTAGGATTATTATCCTCTGTGTCCATACTCTTAGCTACTAGTTGATCTTATGCAGTTGTTGTTTTTACTAGTGGAGTATTTAAAGGAGGTGGGGGTAAGTTGTCTCTAATCTTGATACTTGGTGGTCCACCAACTTTAACTTTCCCTTTGTCCTTTTGATATACCAGAATGGGCTTGGGATTCCTATATTCTTCTTGTTTTTCTTTTTCAACCAAGAATGTATCCCAACCATCTTTTGTTTCCTTTGAAACTTCAGTAACTCTACCTGCCATTAGTGATATTTGCCAGTTGCAGTGGAAAAAACTGTCCGGTTGGCCTAAGCTATCAGATCATCAATTTCCTTAGGTGAGTTGATAGTGCCATAGGATTGCAAGGTTGCCATCAACGACAAAACCTTCAATCACACACAATGTCTCATTGGAGTGTCCATATGCCAACAGTTCTTGATTATCGATAAAGCTTGATTGATTAGATTGATAAGATCGAGATTCAGTCTAGTTTTAGGAATGACACCTCCTATATAAGACAGATGATCAAAGCGTCTGGTTTCAAGAATGATATATCTTGTATAAGACATGATTAGAACGTCTAGTTCCAGGAAAGATACATCATGTATATGACATGATAGAATCAATTTAGATGTGATCGATTGATGGAATTGATAAGGTTGATTGAGCAAAGAACTGAAAGATTTGTTGATATCAAGTTGCCGGAAGATTCAGATATGCTAACGTTGGTTCGGTTGAGAGGGTAACATAAGATTTTGGTTGGGTCGACAATATATAGAGAGAGATGAGTCATCAGTCTGATTGCGTATACACTTATGATGATTCCATGATGATTCCTGTGATAGATTTAACCTTGGATAAAATGAATATGCGGGATCCCATGCAAGAATGAAATGCAAGCTAAATGCAAAGCTATGACCGAACCAGTCACTGGGTTATTGCATTTTGTCATCATTGAGCTTTTTAAAATGTGGGAAGTGAGTGCAAACATCAATGGTATAATTAAACCATGATGACTTGAGCACTACTTTCCTGGATTTTGATATGGCAAGTTAGCATATGCATCAAGGTATAATTGAACCAAGATGACCAGAGTGTTGCTTGCGTATAATAGGCAATATTAACCATTTCTACACACAAATCGGAAATGTCTTCGATGATACTCTGATGATCATGTCCTCAGACAAATTTGCACATATTAATGATTAATTTATAGACATCAGACAAAAAAATATCATGTTCCTTCCTTGTTCCTCTAGTCAGAGACATCCTGAAGTCACTTAGAAATAATGATAGCAAAAATCAAGATAAAAAAGCTGAACAACCATGTTACAATCATTATCCAAAAGATATCATCCATTGAAAAGTGTGTGAATGTGCTTAGACTGAAATATGATAGTTTGATGGTTGATAAATTGATTTTGTGTTCAATGTTGGATGTGTCTCAGTTTTTGCTTGATAAGAGTTGCCTAACTATTGTTCTACCTATTTGGTTAAGCTCAAAATGATTGAAAATTTTGCCCCCAACTAGTTGCAGGATTTTTGCCCTAAGCTTAGAAACAAATCATTATGATATACACAATGATCCAAACCATGGTGAGAAGCCACTCAGGATGCTTGCCTATGTACAAAGGCTTTATTATGGATATGAACAACACTGATGGAAAAGAATGCAAGTGGAAGGATGCATGAACTAATAGATGGAAGAGCTAACAGACAGATAGTGCCTGTTTGCCAAGTTTTCACCATCTCTTTTTATTGCACTTTTTCTCATATTTGATTTTTTTTTTTTTTGATTTTTTGCTTTTTCACTGTTTTTTGATTTTTCTAGTTTTTCACTATTTTTGGATTTTCTGTTTTTTCACTGTTTTTGGATTTTCTATTTTTTCACTATTTTTGGATTTTCTGATTTTTCATTGTTTTTGGATTTTTCCAGTTTTTCATTGTTTTTGGATTTTCTGCTTTTTCATTGTTTTTGGATTTTCTGCTTTTTCACCGTTTTTGGATTTTTTTTGGTTTTTCAGATATAAAACTTCTTTAGATGCATGCTATTGATGGGTTCCTTGAGCTAATCCCCGTCTTGTGTTGATAGCTGATATGCTCCTGACCCAAAACTGCTGTGACCACAAATGGACCTAACTAGTTTGGTTCAAACCTTCCTTTCTTTTCTTGATTTGCTTGATTGCATGGATTTTCTTTGAGTACTAGTTCCCCAACTTGAAATGTTCTTAGTTTGACCTTATGATTATAACCGCGACACATTCTTTGCTGATATACCTTTAAATGATCAAAGACATTTTGTCTTCGTTCATGGATTAATTCTAACTCCTGCAATCTAGATACTCGTTGTTCTTCATCTGGGATAAGACCTTTTAATGATACTCATAGAGAAGGTATCTCTACTTCTATTGGCAGTATTGATTCTGATCCATAAATAAGAGAGAAAGGTGTGTCACCTGTTGGTGTGCAAATACTAGTATGGTAGGCCCATAGAGTAGGGTTTAATTGAATATGCCAATCTCTTCTAGCATCATTCATGGTCTTTTTAAGGATTTTCAAAATAGTTTTATTTGATGCTTTTGCTTGCCCATTCCCTTGTGGATAGTAGGGTGTGGAAAATATGTGTTGGATCTTGAATTTCTCACATAGTTCTTGGAGATCCTAGTTCTTGAATGGTCGCCTATTATTAGTGATAATGGTCATGGGTATTCCATAGCGACAAATGATGTAATTCAAGATAAATGCAACAATTTATTTTCCTTTGATATTGATGAGAGGTACTGCCTCAATCCATTTTGTAAAATATTCTGTAGCTACAAGGATGAATTTGTGACCATTAGATGAAGAAGGATTTGTCTTTCCTACTAGATCAATATCCCATTGGCAGAAAGGCCAAGATGTTGCCAAAGCATGAAGTTCTTGTGCTGGTGCATGAATCAAATTCCCATGGATCTGACATTGTTTGCATGTTCTAGCTATCTGAAAAAGGATCTCATTCCATAGTTGGCCAATAATAACCCAAGTGTATGAGTTTTTTTGAAAGGGTAAGACCACTTTAATTAGTGCCACAAATACCATTATGGACTTCATTTAAGGCCTTCTCAGATTCTTCTTGTTTGAGACATCTTAAAAGAGTACTGTCTAGACCTCATTTAAATAGGGTATCTGCAACAAGAGTATAATGAGAGGATTGGCGAGTAAAGTTTCTCTTTTGATTTTTTGATAAGTCAAGAGGTAGGGTGTTATCTTTCAGGTATGTGTAAGTTTTTCCATAATGAGAGGAATCATGCCCAACAAGGTGACAAATAGTTTGGGAATCAAGACAATTATGAGCAGCGTAAAACAACTCTTCCACCAGGAATTCATAACGTTGTTGATTTTCCTATGTTTGAAGTAGAGAAGCAAGTGTTGCCATGGCATTTGTTGCTTTGTTTTCATTCCTTGGAATTTGTTGAAAAGTTATTTCTACAAAGTATTTCTTGATATCATCAACCATCTTTTTATAATGCATTAAATTTTCATCCTTTGTTTGATAATCATCATTGATTTGATTGATGACAAGCTGAGAGTCTCCAAATACTTGAAGTTGTGTAATATTCCATTCTATAGCCATTTTGATACCTATAACCAAAGCTTCATATTCTGCTATATTGTTGGTGCATGGAAAGCTTAATTTGTAGGCTTTTGGAATTGTGTGACCTTGTGGTGTGATGAATAGAATACCTACTCCTGATCTGTGTTATGTATATGAACCATCAAAGCATAATTGCCATGTTTTTGTGGTGACTGTTAGGATATCAGCATCGGGAAACTCAATGTGTAAAGGATGATAATATTGAAGCGGTGCCTCAGCTAGTTGGTCTGCAATGACTTGTCCCTTGATAGCTTTTCTGTCCACATACTCAATATCAAACTCACTTAGGATCATGATCCATTTTGCTAATCATCTTGTTAATGTTGCTTTGCTGAGTAAATACTTCAATGGATCGATTTTAGCTATCAACTTGATGGAGTGAGATAGGAGATAATGTCTTAATTTTTGAGAAGCAAAAACTACCACTAAACATGCTTTTTCTATTGGTGAATAGTTGATCTCGTATCCCACTAATGTTCTGGTGATGTAGTAGATGGCTCATTCTTTTCCTTCATTATCCTGTTATGCGAGCAAAACTCCTAATGATAATTCAGTGGTCGATACATAGAGTAACAATGGCTTTCCTGGAATTGGTGACATTAGGATGGGTGGTTGCATGAGATATGCCTTGATCTTGTTGAATGTGTCCTCACATTGATGGTCCCACTTGAAATGAACATTTTTGTGCAATAGATGAGTAAATGGTTGACATTTATCCGCTAGTTGAGCAACAAATCTTCTGATTGACTGGAGTCTTCCTTGGAGTGATCTAAGTTGACTGATATTCTTGGGAGATGCCATTTCCATTATTACTTTGACCTTAGTTGGATCTACTTCAATGCCTCTAGCTAAAACAATGTATCCCAATAGCTTGCCTGAAGTGACACTAAAGACACATTTCTTGGGATTGAGTCATAGCTTATATTGTTCTAACCTGTCAAAGATCTTTTCTAGTATTCCTATATGGTCTTCTCTATTGTATGATTTAGCCAAGATGTCATCCACATAATCTTCTATGAATGTGTGCATCATGTCATGGAATATCATTGTCATAGCTCTCTGATATGTAGCACTTACATTCTTTAGTCCAAAAGGCATGACGTTCCAGCATAAAGTACCCCATGGACATGTGAAAGCTGTCTTTTCTTGATCTTTAGGTGTTATTTTAATCTGATTGTATCTGGAGAAACCATCCATTAGAGAAAACATGGAGTGTCTAGCAGTTAAATCTACAATGATGTCAATGTTAGGCAAAGGAAAGTCATCCTTTGGACATGCATTATTAAGATCTCTGAAGTCTATGCATATTCTGATACTTTTGTCTGGTTTAGAAACTTGAACGATGTTGGATACCCATTGAGGATATGCTACAGGTCTGATGAATCCGACATCCAATAATTTCTTTAGTTCTATTTTGACCAAGAGAGCGATATGTGGATGCATCTTCCTTAATTTTTGTTTAATTGGTTTGGCTCTAGGACTAACATTTAAGTGATGCATAATAAGCTCTGGATCCAATCCTAGCATGTCTGCATATGACCAGGTGAAATTGATTTGTTGTCATTTGAAGAATTCCATATATTGTTTCCTTTCTTCTTCTGATAGAGAAGTTGCTGGATGTAGGATCTTTGGTTGCTCTATTGTCCCAATGTTAACTGCCTCTATTGGTTCGATCAAAATTGATGACCTTTCTTGATAGTGCGTAGGTAAAGTGTCAAATCTCCCATCTTATGGTTCCTCAAGGAGGTTTTCACCATTAGATGTGTCCTTTCTTTTTAATTTTTCCTAATCTAATGTTGCCAAGAAATGGTTTTCAGCATTAGACTTGATATTGTTTTCTTTATTTTCCTTTTTGCGACTAGGAGATTTGGCACCCACTTGACTGGAAGATTCGTTGTTGAAATTCCTAGTGAGAGTTGTTGCAGGTTCAATTGCATTAAGATATACAAATATGGCATGGTCATTAGGAAAGGTATCAATGGCAATATGTCCTTCATTTTCCCAATCAATAAGTTTGGGGTGGATTAGAGGTAGGGGGTCATCAGGTTGAGATGTTTCGAGAGTATCAAGGTTAATGATGGATGTATCAAAGTTTTCGATATGTATGTCTATGTCTAGAATGGTAATCTCATCTGAATGACCTCACACAAGGAGCTCCTGATCGTCCTCAATTAAATCCAAGTTAGCTGAATGTGATTCTAATTGAAGTGGGTTAGTTCCTAATGTTTGCCCTGCATATGTGTGAACTACATCGACTCCTACATCTTCTTCAAAGCAATTTTCTTCAGCTGATTCCTCAGAGTGATAGGAATCCCATTCCCATTCATCAAAATCTGTCTCATTTGTAGCTTGCAATCTACATATTTGTTCATATAGTATTTGATTTGTTTCTTCTTCTTTTCTTGCTATTTCTTTTCTTCGTTCATATTCAACCTCTTCTAGACTGAGATTGAGTTATGTCAACCTTGCTATGAGTTCTCCTTGACTTTTATTAGCTTCTTTCTTGTTTTGATTGAGATTTAATGTGGCTTGGGAGGTGTTTTTTTTTTGTTTTTCCTGTTGATTTGAAGCTTGCTTCTTTTCCCATTTCATGTTTGCTTGTGCTTGTTGCTTAGCTGATGTTTCTTCTCTTTCAAATTCTAGTTGTTCTTGTCTGTTTTCATATTCCTCTTGTTGTTGGCTAAAAGATGTGTCTTCTGGTAGAGTAAATTGTCCATACCCTAAGCCTGCTTTGTCTGTAGCCTACTGAGTATGAGGTTGGATAGGTTCTGATATACCTTCTTTTCTTTTCCCTATAGGACCTATTCTAGTGTATCCCATTTTTTTGAGAATGTTAAATCCTTTTTCATACTTTTTTGTAGGTATGCAGACATTGTTGATATTTTGTTGGACTTCTTCATCCTTGTATAGCCACTCTAGTACATCTTTATCTTCTATTTCCTCTGATAAGATCCCAACACTAACAAATGCTCCATCAAATATTGGAAGATGTTTCACAATTGGTTGTTGTTTAGAGTTTGATGGTTTTCCAAAGGATTTAGGAGAAAGTGGTAATTGTGATATTGAATATTCTCCATTCCCTCGATCTCTTAGCTACATTTGTTTTTCCATACTTGACAAAATTGAGGCATATGATTTTTCTTTAGATTGTGTGTTTGAAGATGATGCCTCCCTATTATGAGGATCAATGACCTCTTGAGCTGGTTTGAGATTACTACAATACTGAAATGGATAATTGAATCTATTGAGATCATGATTTCCTGCCCATTGTAGGGAAACTTTAGGCACTGATGATATGCTGATGGAACAACTTGTATGTCATGTATCTGGGGTCTTCCCAAGAGTATGTTGTATAATAAGTCCAAGTCTAGAACTTGGCATGCTGTGTCTTTCTATAAAGGTCCCACTTTGATGCGTAACATCACAATTCCTTTAGAGGATAGCTCTTCTTCATCATAGGCTTTAATGATGATCTTTTTTTGGGGGTCAATTGCATCTTCTGAATAACCTAGAGCACAAACTAGACTCAAAGAGAAAATATTTAAGCCAACTCCTCCATCTATTAGGACATGTTTGACTCGCATCTTATGAATGATGACTTCAATATGCAAGGGAGCATTATGGGGATGTTGCAAGGACATGTCATCTTCTTCAGTGAATGATAAGAAGTGAGGGGTTGTGAGGTGTCCCACCATGGTTTGGAATTGATCTATATCCAGATCTTTAAAAACTATTGTATCTATTAATGCTCTTTCAAGAATTTCTTTGTGTGCAGGTGAAAGCTTTAAAAAGTTCTAAGATGTATATTTGCGCGGGCATTTTCTACAATTGTTCCACTAGATTATATTGTTTTGCAGTGGATGACATGCTAGTGTTAGGACCTGGCAAAACAACTTTAAATTTGCTTCTTATGATAGCATGAGTAGGCTCATGATTTTGCTTTTATTTAACTACAATCACATTTACCACATTATCATATGTATGAGCGTAGTTTACCTTTGCTTTACCCTTACCATTATTTGTTGTTGATGATTCACCCTTCTCATAGTTTGGAAGTGGAGTTTTAAAAGCTGTATGAGATTCATTTGTCGCATTTCCATCCACAGTTATTACTCCATTATCAATCAAATCTTGGATGACATATTTCAACCGTTGACAATTATCTGTGTGATGTCCCTTGTTTCAATGGAAATCACAATAATGGTTATCATTCCACCAAGGGGGTTTTACTTGAGGTTTGTAGTTCCTTCCTTCTGGCAAAGTAATCAATTTGTTTTTGAGAAGTGTCTTTAGTGCTGACCCAAGGGGTTCACCAATGTTTGTAAATTGCATTCGAAAGAAATTTTTGATAGTAGCTTTTTGGTGATTGTTGTTTTGTTGAGCTGCTGCTGAGTGATTCGATAAGTTAAATATTGGTAGTTTTGGTTTCACATTGTTGTTATCCACTATTCCATCTTTGACAACATTATGATTTCTATTCGAAAACTTTGGCTTATCATTGTTGTTGTTGTTAGTGTTGTTAGGAGGGTGAACTCCTTCTTTGTATATTTTTAACTCACCCTTCTTTATCATGGGTTCTTCTATTTTGATTCCATTATCAATCACCTTTCCAAAAATTTGATGTCCTTGCATTTTTAGATGATAACTCATTTGATCATTTAGGTTATCGATGAATATGTCCATTTTTTCACACTTTGGCACTGCACGATGATATCATGAAGCTAACCATCTTCATCTCTATAAAAATGTCATGAAAGGTTCTCCACTCTTTTGTTTGGCATTACATAGGTCTAGCATTGTTACTTCATGTTGTATGTTGTAAGAGTATTATGAAACAAACTTGTCCACCAATTTTGAGAATGATCTGATTCCAGGTGGAAGTTTGGAGAACCATTCCATAGCTAGTCCAGTTAAGATTTTTAGAAATAATCTCATCAAGTAGGTATCCTCATGTGCAAACTCCATACTCATTGTGCAAAATTATCATATATGATCTTGGGGGTCAGTGCTTCCATCATATTTTTCATATTTAGGAGTTTCACAACCTATAGGAAATGGTATCATGTTTAAATTTCTATTGAATGGATAAGGAAAAATTTCTTGAAGTGAGTATCTTCTAACATTTCCTCTCTGCATATCTTGAATTTGCATTTCCAACACAATGTTTTATTTATTGTGTGAGAGTTGTGATAGGATTATCAACATGATTTGTTCTTGTATAACCATGATTTTGCATTCTAGGAGGATCTTGATCTCTTCTTGTATCATCTCTACCCCTTCTTGTATCCTCATTGGATTGAGCGTTACTTAGAATTTCTATGTCATCCCTTTTGGGAATGTAAGTTTCCTCATTGGTTTTGGTGTTACTAGGAATTGACATGTCATTAATTTTGAGACCAAAAATATCCTCACATTGTTTGTTATTAAGGGGGAGGTCACTTCTCTTTTGTGTCAATTTTTTCACATCAAAATCTTGGGGGAGTGTAGAACCAAATTTTGCTAACATTAGGAAATATTTTTCTTTGTCTCCCTCCAATATTTTATCCATAAATTTATCGAATTGAGGATCTTTTTTGATGTCTCTGACATGTTGTTCTATTATTTCCTCTTCAACTTGTATTTCATCTTCATGTTCCATGTTTCTATAATATTCATTTATTTTAAATATTTCTATTTCTATTTCTGCAACCTTTCGTCTCTGAGCCCTAGTTAAAATAGGCATACATGTGTGCTAGATATTGTGCTAGGATTCGATTGTCCAAAAGTTGTTTCGATAAGTGATCAACTGTCAATGTAAATGGGATAAAATGATATGACATGAAAAGATGATTCAAGTGTTTAAAAGTTTGCAAGTTATTCAATCTTCGGTTTTGGAGTGCAATGATGATGATTTTGAAAAAAACTAGGTCCAATAGGAACGATATATCCTATGATGTGGGACAAGGTTATCCTAGCCAAACATTGTAGTTTCATGATAGAGGATGATAGATCTTGATGAGAAACTATATTTTGAGTGATCAGTTTATCAAAGAGGGTGATAATGCACTTTGAGATGTTAGATCTTGAACTTGTTGAAGGCGAATACTTGAAAATCTTGAGGTGTCTATTTCTAGAATCTAATTTGACAGATGATAACTTGACCAAGAAAACCAAGGAGACAATCTAAGAATAGAATGACAGATAATAGGTGTCTATGCTCACTATAAACTAACCAAGCAACTACGACAGACATGAAAAAGACATGCAAGAAGACAGTTCTGGATAGACAAAGACATAAATTCATATGACACCTTATACAACCCCGAATGACAATTTAGACAGGCTCATACGACAAACTAGAAATTTCACACGACAAAAGACATAAACTCGTACAAGCTTTCTCACAGAACCAGACGACAAACTATGACATAAAACTCTTTGCTAAGTTGATTTGTATGACAATTCCCACTAGGCCAGATGATAAACTAGATGCCTCGTACGACAAACTAACAAACTCGTATGATAGAGGACAAAACAAAGACAAAAACTTTGTTTGGATAGATTTTTGATTAAAGAAGTTTGATGTTTTGCTTCTGTTTTCCAGTTTTTTAGATGTCTAATTTTCTATTTTAGGGATGAAGACACATCAAACATGTGATATGATAAGTGACCTCAAGCACAGTACGCTACCTAAGGAAGTTGGCTGAGAAAGAAAACGTTTGCTTGCAAACTTAGGTACACACCCAATAGCTAATCAGGAAACACGACCGCTAAGTCTCATGCAATGGATTCTCAACACCATATTATCCAACTCCAAATGCTAATGGGGGCATGATATGGATAGTGTCTTGGGAGAGTTACTATCTCTCTTGCACAAAAATTATCCCCCTTTCAGAGGTGAATTGGGTAGCTTCTAATTGTAATCGGAACTAGTAAGGGATTCATTCAACGCGTCGGGGTATATACTCAATTAAGAGGTCTCCCAGCCTTGAAAACCAAGGTTTGATATACCCGAAGGTACAAAGGATGGATTTTTCCGAGCACTGCCATTGACTTGATTTTCATCAAATCACATTTACTTTATAGTGGGTTGGAGTACTTGGCGTTAGATGTTCCCACTTGGATCGTTCCCCTCTCACCGACCTTAATGGCTTTGGCCTTATAGGCTCCTTAGGAGGGTAGACCCGCAAAAGATATGCACTATTGAAAGAAAAGGATGAGTCTGGCTTTCTAATCGCCTAAGAAAGGTGAGAGCATACTCGCCTATTATCAAAACACATAAGACATGTTTGTTCATTTCCTTTAGCAAAATAAATGTGCCTAGAAAACATAAAGAAGACACAAAGTTTGGTTGAGTCCTCCTAGGCAACCTGCAAAATAGATACATTAGTAGTCATGATGTTTGGATGAAATGAAGCTTTGACAAGCGTAATCTTCGACAATCACCCTGCAAAAACCAGTTAGGCTGCCCATAAACCCACAAACAGACTAGGGTTAGTATTAGTAATAATCAAATTGAAGCATGAAACCTCTAAAATGCAACCTGTTTTGAAATCATAGAAAGAAAATTTCGTATGACAATTCTCACCTGATCGTACAACAATTCTCAGCTGCTTGTACAAGAGCACAAAGGAAGTTGTATGAGATAGAAAGGGAACTCGTATGAAATTCTGAATCAGACCCAGCCAGAAACCTGCTAGACTAAAAATTTGATGATGTTAAGAGGCCAAAAATGAGATTTTTGACCCCACAGTGGGTGCCAAAATGTCATGCCTGTGAAGTGTGATACCTGCAACTACAACACAAACACTCAATAGATCATTACAAGCATGGTTAGCAAATAAGAAGAAAATGAAAGATGAATCATGACAAAGCGACCTATCACCTCCTAAGAGATGCGAGTATGGATTTACTCTCAGATCTAGATAAGCAATCCCAGTGACTTGACTACACCTACATGGAGGTTTTGAAATGATAACGATATGCAAAAGATGAGATTGATTAAGATAGATTGATCCAAGAGACTAATTAAGCTAAAAATATGCATGATTAAGCTATGATGATGATGTAATTAAGCTAGAAAAGAGATTGATTAAGCTACATGATTCAACAATTATGCTAGAAAGTGATCAAATTAAGCTAAATCTAAGATGCAATTTCCTATAATAACAATGCTCAAATGATATGCTAAAATGGATATGCCTATAACAACAATGCCTAAATTGATAATGAGATGGGATCCTTTGTGCTCCAAAATGGGGGATATTTATAAGATTTCCAAGGCCAGGGATGAGGTGGTAGGAATCAACGGTCAAGATTGAGTTTGAAGATATCAAGGGTGAAATTGGAGGAGGTTAGAGAATAGGTTGGAGGAAGGGATACTTGTCATCTCTATGGTGACAAGTATCAAGGATCCTTGCTCATGGGAGGGCAAGTGTCCAAGGGAGGAGACGTGTGGCCAAAGTGCCATGTGTCTCAAGGGAAGAATATCCACACCATAAGAGGTTAGGATAAGGAGGTTAGAATATGCAAGATAGGATAGGGTTAGGAAAACCCAAGGTTAGGTGGAATGGGTTAGGCTAGAGGGATGGTTAGGTTAGGTGGTTAGAAGTTAGGAGGCATGTGGGTAATTTGAATTTTAAAATTCAAATAATAGGAAAAGACATTAATTTTCAGCAACTCATTAATTGATTTGTTTTAATTAATTAGAGAATTAGAAGAATTGATTGAAATGGGTGGAGGATTAATTAATTTAAATTTAATCAAAGGGGACTATTGAAATGAACTTAATGAATAAATCCTTAGATTTATTAATAAGTAGATGAAAGGGAGAATTTAATCAAATTGCTAATGAATTCAATTAAATTAGGGAAGGGGATTAATTAAATAATTTCTTATTTAATTAATTATCTTTAGACCATTTTTAGGTGTACACAGTAGTGTGTATGGTTATAGCTTTGTAATTTGTGATGAATGTTGAGCTGACCTTGAAATATAGGTTGATGACTTGTATAAATATATGTAATAGTCATATGAGAGATATATCTGTGAGTGTATCTAAATGTGTGTGATCAGATAAGTGTGAATAAATGTTTTGATCCTTCAGAAGTGTGAAGAAGTGTGGTAGAGAAGATCAGTTTGTGTGCTTAACCAAAACTATAACCAAGCATGAGGATATGCTATTTTATCAGTTCATGATCTTTTAGATGTAATCCAAATGTTTTTGTAAGACAATGAGTCTTCCCAAGGGTTTTAGCTCTCATTGTTATGTGTTTTGAGTAGTGAGCTCTAGTCAGTGTGCTTGAATGCATGTGCATTCCCTATTGTAATATTTCATACACTTCTAACAGGGTATCATCTCATTGTGGGTAGGTTCCCACCGTTGTTTTTCCCTTAACTAGTTTTTCCATGTTAAAAATCTTGGTGTTATGTGTGTTTTTGATGTGGTGTTGATAAGTAATTTTACTGTTTATTATCAGATTTAAAATTGAGTTTGAATTGAAAAAAGTTTGTGAGAAAAATGATTCACTCCCCCTCTTAGTTTGCTGCATTATTGCCAACAATTGATATTAGAGCTAGATCCTCTGAAAGAAGCTTGACTACTTGAGGTGATTCGAGATGGAAACCTATGCTTATAAGAAGGACAATCCGAGATTTGATGGAACAAATTAAACTCTTTGGAAAAACCAGATGGAGTGTCACTTGAGATGCATTAGTGAAGATTACTAGAAGATTACTAAGAATGTGTATAATGTTTCTCCGAATTGTCCTACAACTCTAAATGAGATAAAGGAAGCTGAATTCAATATTAGAGCTAAGGAATCATTGTTAAGTGCCCTGATTGATTCTGAAATGACTAATGTGATGGATCTGTAGACTGCTCATGAGATTTGGAAGAAGTTGGAGACTTTGTATGAAGGTGATAGCCATGTGAAGATTGCCAAGTTGCAGAGCTTGAAGGGAAAGTATGAGTTGTTGAAGATAGGCGAAGATGAGAACATTACCTCCTTTATGTAGAAAGTGAATGAGCTCATGTTGAATATCGGATGTGCCAGTGGAGTATTGGAAGAATCAGAGATTGTAGCTAAAGTATTGAGATCCTTTCCTCCTACTTACAAGTACAAGGTTGCTGCTATTGAGGAGATTCAGACCATGACAAATGTGACTAGAGGCATGTTGATTGGAAAGCTTGCTGCCTTTGAGTTGAGCGAGTTTGGTGAAACTCTTCCTAAGTTAGAATCTACATTCAAAGATACTATTTTTAGGAAGCAAGAATATGATTCGGGAGAAATTTCTACAAGGGTGTCCAAATATGAGAAGGGGATGAGAGAACTTGAAGAAGAAGAAAGAGATCTTGAGAAGATTGAAGCCTTGATTGCCAGAAGACTACCTAAAGGAGCCGATAAGTATGAAGGGAAGTTACCTCTTAATTTTTTTTCATGCAATAAGATAGGACCTTTTGCTTCAAGGTGTTCGGAAAGAGTTCCTAAGTCCAAGCCATACAAGCCTAAATATAAGAAGAAATATTATTATGCTATTGATAAAGGTGTGATAGATGATGAATCGGATAAGGGAAATTCAAGAGATGAATGGGTGTTTATTGCTATCAAGGAAGATGATCCAGTGTGTACTGATTCTACTAGCTACATTATTGAGGAGAAAGATTTAACTGCTAAAGTTGAAGAGAAAGATGAATGGGTTATTGACACTGGCCGTTCTCATCATATGATAGGTGATAAGAGTAAGTTTGTGAGTATGAAAAAGTATAATGGTGGTGTGGTAAGATTTGGAGATGACAAAGCTGGTATAATCCATGGTAGAGGTTCTATTTTTCTTGATGATAAGCACAATACTGATGATGTCTTATATGTAGAAGGTCTAAAGCATAATCTTTTGAGTGTTTGATAGATGGTTGATAAGCGATATGCTTTGCAGTTCAAGAATGACAAATGTAAGATCTTGAGAGGTTTTGGAATTGAGATTGCATCAGGTACAAAGACTAAAGGTAATATATTTCACTTGAATGCTGACAGTAAAATTTGATTGATTGCTCAGATTGATGAAAGTTGGTTATGGCATAGAAGGATGTGCCATGTGAATTTTGATTGCATTGTTAATATAAGTTCTACTCAAGTAGTGAGAGATCTTCCTAAGTTGGTAAAACTTACTAATCTGGTATCTAAGGAATGTCAATTAGGGAAGTAGACAATAGTTACTTTCAAAAGTAAACAATATAGTTCTAATGGAATGTTGGATCTTGTGTCTACTGATTTATGCGAACCTTCTAGAGTGAAAAGCTTGCAGGGAGACATGTATTTCATGTTGCTGATTGATGATTATTCAAGGATGATGTGGGTTAATTTCTTAAGGGAGAAGTCTAAAGCATTGGAGAAGTTCAAGATTTTAAAAGACATGGTTGAGATTGAGACTGGATTGAAGGTGAAGTGTCTGAGATCTGGCATAGGTGGTGAAGTCACTTCCGATGAGTTCAATGCTTTTTGTGAAGAGCATGGATTGAAGAGATGGTTATTTTCTTTGTGGACCCCTTGGTAGAATGGTGTTGTGGAGAGGAAGAATATAACAATTTAGGAAATTGCTAGAACCATGATGATTAAAGGAAATATTCCACATATCTATTGGAGAGAAGTTGTGAGTACTATTGTATACACTTTTAACCGAATGCATATGAAAGGCGATACCAGTAAGAATCCTTATGAGTTATGGTTTGGTCATGTTCCTACTATTTAAATTAGGGATTACTAAGAGTGGGGTGGTGAATTAGTGATCTATCAGTTAGCAGATTTTCAAACTTATCTTTAAACCACTGGAAGCAAACACTTAAAACTGAAATGCAGAAACATAAAACAATCAACCACGAAAGCATAACACCGAATTTTTTACATGGAAAAACAAATGGGAAAAACCACGGTGGGATTTGAACCCACAACATTATTCCACTATGGCCAATAGCAAAATAATATTACATTATGGGAATGCACAAGCATTCAAGCACACTGCCTAGAGCTCACTGCTCAATTACAATACTCCAGAAGGCTACAACCCTCAAGGAAGGCTCACTTCCTTAATAATTAGTTATAGTGATGAATTATAGTGAATTAACTTTGAAATATCATCTACAATGCCTGGATGAGTTCCGGTTAGGTGCTAAATATATTGACTAGATCACCTTCTTTGATCTGCTCTGTTCTACCCTGTTCACAGTCTTAGTCAAGTACCGAATCAAGATGTCACATGTGAAACTACACTATAAAGGATTCTTGATCACTACTCTCTCACATACAATCACATAATCCACCAAAAAGATCATCCACACAAAACTTATATAGCGACAATCACAAAATAGGTCATTTACCATGTCGGCCTGCTAGTGTAACGTGTAGTCTCATTTTGGCTTGGACGGATCCCAAAGGATAAATGAAGATCACCAAAAAAATAATAAAATGATGTGTTTATGTCAGCCCAATCATCCCAAACATGATTTAGTGCACCACAATCACCAGAAAGCTTCCAAACCAAAAATGCTTTGTTCTTCCTGAAATGCTAGTTAACAGGCTACCGATTGACATCCACTTTGGTTAATAAGAACTGTGGTTACCGGATCGAATCTCCAAGAAGATTTTCCATCAGTGACAACCCTAAATCAATAATCAGCCACCAAAAACTACCATAAACCACCAGATGAGTGTCAATCGCCAACAATCTCCCCCTTTGGCATTGATGGCAACACTCATGAAAAATGACTAAGTGTTGGACACTACACACCAGTTCAAAAGAATTAAAGAATTTTCGAGGCTCCCCCTTAGACAAAGAATTACACTCTTCTACACTATATATTTTTCACCTTTCCTCTCCCCCTTTGACAACAATGCCAAAGATGGGATGCTATCCAAAACCTATATACAAAGATATTTGCTAGAGAATTTACAAATACTTGAAGACATTAGCATAAATAGTCTTCAAAAATCCTAGGTGAGTGTCCCACCCACTCTTCAAGTTATCCAAAACTATGATGAATGCACTAAATACAATGACATAAATTTCTAATTCCTTTAGATCAGATGGCACAAGCCGAGCGATTTCCTTTATACAATCTACCTTATTACTCAACATGGTGTCCAACAGGGGAGCAATCAGGTTCTAGAGTTCACCAAATTTTCTCAAAATTTTTGTCCTTGTCTGCTTGGAGGCTTGATATCTGACCATTTAGAGCTATAATCTATCCTTCAACACTGCTGGTTAGAGCTACATTTGGATCAAAGGACTATGAAATACTAGCAAGCTTGTCCTAGCAAACACCTATCTGCTTGTCTATATCTATAGTGAATTTAGGCAAAGTTAGACAAGACTTGTACAATTTACCACCTTCTAATAATGCATCAAAAATAATTTGTAGTCTCTTGTTTGGTCTCACTCTATCATACTCAATCATCTTTCAGAATTTATGCATCCTAACATCCTTAAATCTATCCAAAACAATCTGAGTAGCAGACTTCTCTAAAGAATCAAAATTTATATTTACACTATTAATCAATTGCAACAATTTACGAGAGGGGATTTTATTAGAATCTAATTGTACATTTGGAGCCACCTTCTGCAAAACATCAACCGACATCAAAATGAGCTTCTTATCTTCAGATTTAGACTTCACTAGATCTTGGCTAGCCTGAGCTTGCACAACAGCTACGAGTATGAGCTTTTCTGCTAGAGACATCTGTCCAAGGTTCAATGGACCATCTATATTTATAGGGATTTGAGGTGGGGTCCCTGTAATCAGAGGAGTGACAATTGTCGGATCTGCTACTCCTTTGCCTTTATCTAACTCAGTGACCTTAGCCTCTGTACTCCCAACATCCTTTTTCTTTGTTTCATCTCCTTTATCTTTTGCACCAGTCTTGCCACTTGGTGCAGTATCCTTTTGGATCTCATGGGCTACTAAACTATCCACCACTGGATGGGTATCACTAGTATCAACGTCAAGTGTTGTGTTACCTTGATCTTTTGAATGTCCCTCAATCTAAGTTTCATCCTTTTGACCGTTGAAAACACCTTTCTTTTCTTCTAGCTGAGAAGACAAATGCATCTTTGTATAGGGGATCATTCACAATTATCTTTCTCCAAATGTCTTCTGTCTCCTTCCTTATTTCCTTTACCTTTCCAATCATTAATCTGTTCACTTTTTTTTTGCTTCTAAATTCTTTCTTATTCACTTCCTCAATAAGCCTCTTGGCTTCTTCATGAGTAACACAGGTGTAGACATTTATTAGTTCTCTCTCTTTCATCTCTTTATCTATTTTTCTTGCTGTCATTCTCCTTGCATCAATAAGATTGTACAAATCCCTGGGAATGCTCTTCTCCAACTCAATAAATGTTTTGCTAAAATTGTGCAAATATAATACACCTTCTTCTACCTTTCTTTGATCAACCTCATTCAAATTCGCATAACACACTCCAATATTCTTCAGATTACCATCTACAATTATCTCATCAATCAACTAATCTGCTGATAACAAAGGAACAAATGTAAATTTACCTTGTTTGATACCAAACTCAGGTTGAGTTTTAAACTTTCTTTCTCTCTGTGATCTTCTAGTAGGGGCAGGATCAGATTTTGCTTTCTTGCTTTGTTGGGCTCCACCAGACTGCGACTTCCTCACCACTTTGACAAACTCACCTTTCTTCTTTGCCTTTCCTACTTCCTCATTAGATTCTATTTTAGATGCCACCTGAGACACAACCACATAATTCCTCTTGGGCTTGTCCTTTTTCTTCAATACACCTTTCCTAGATGGGCTAGGTCCTGAGGATGATACCATTGGAGTAGGAGTAGACTTGGTTTCTTTAGGTTTGACCTTAGAGGGAACTGAATCAACCTTAGATTTCTTGGTTTCCTTTTTGGCTTCCTTCTATGCATATCTTTCTCTTTCTTTCTTCATTGCCTCCTAGGTGAATCCCATCTAAGCTGCCACCTCCTCAACCATCTTTGTAACTTTCCTTTTTCTGGCAAGTGTAGTGAATTGTCTATACAATTCAAAGTCTTTTTCCTTGAATGTTCCAAATCTCCCTTCCTTAGGATCCACCGGTTGACTCAAAAAATGTTGAGCATATGCCTCGAGAGTTATGGAGTCAACTTCATACCCCATGGGCATTATCCATACTATTTTGGGCTCCACAACTTCCATCAAACATTGATCTTTATCAATCATGAAGCAAATGATTTACTCATTCTTATCCACAGTTTCCTTAGGGATTCTCTCTTTGTTTTTCATTGCCACTTGGAAAGATTTGGAGTATCCCTAGAGAGAAGATATCCTCATTACAAAATCTCCAATTCCCCACAATCCCTCTTTAATCTGCATCGCCACCAGTCTATCATAGGCTTATTGGACCTTTCCTCTGACACCAAGTATCTCATTCAAGAAGTATAAGGCCAAGCAAATAAGAAGAGTTCCATATTTGAAGGTGTGCTTCTTATCTTGCTTAATTTTCTTGAAATTACTTAATAACTCATTCAGGAGGGCTGTGCATAGGTCATACCTTTCGTCTTCTTTCAACATTTGATATGCAGAGTAAATGGCAGCACCAGAGATAGAGTTGTGTCTGCTTGACTGGTAAACCTTGTAACCGACCACCATTGATGCAAAATTCATATCATTCTCTAGAATGTCATTTATGGTCATTGCTCTGCTATCAAATTTAGAACCAGTGGTTTTTATCACCATGTCATTCGACACTTTCCTTAGGCTACGTACATCACTGGTTTCATTGAGGCATGTCACAACTTAAATTGCCTATTTGGTAATCTTGTGGGGCCTACCAAGCCATATAAACTCATCATGAACTTGACTAAGAATGTACTAGATCCACTCTGCTTTGTCAAACAACACAAAATGGTCAAACTACAAAAAACCCTTGTCCTGAAGAACTTTATACTCTCGTTTGATATTTCCCAAACTATCTGCCAATTGTTTGTTATACAAGTGCATCATATCTGTGTTACCAAGCTCCTCGAGATCATAGTGGATGTATGCCTTAATATATTCATTATGAAGATGCCATAGGGTACCGAAGAAAATGCACCTTCTAGATCATCCTCAACCGACTTGAAAGGGGTTTTCTTGAATATAGGTCTGGCTCTATCCTTAATCTTGACCATCAAAGGGGTAGCAATACCAGAAGCTGAAGCCATTTAAAATTTAGGGTTTGTAGAAACAGATAGTCTGAATAGATAAATACCTTGATTTGCAACCGGGTGCTGAGATTCACTTTAGAGTTGCTGAAATTGCTGTTGAAATCACCAAATCAATTCGCTTTGCTTCTCTGCACTATTCGCTTTATCACAATATGACAAATGTAACTTTGAAATGCCTTTTTATCCTTTGAAGACCTAATTCTTCACTACAATAAATGCTACAATCGGTTACCATGATTTTCACAGTTGCTTATTGGAGCACTGAATCTACTCTGAAACTTCTGGATAACATCTACATATCTGAAATAAGCCTTCTGTAATCTTTCAGAAATGATTGTAGGTCACATAAGAGGGGGTTCTTAGAATCTACATGAAAAGTTCCCCCTAAGGCATAAATCCCTAGTTATCGGATGAAGATCCTGCACAGGATTCGGCTACAGATCCATTTTGTGCTTTGGATTCATCTTTTATGACCCACATCTTCTCATGCTTGTCTCTATTCTCTTCTACCTTCTCTTTTCCCTTCTCATTAGATTTTCTCTTGTCTACTAGAACACTATTCTTGCTTCTTTAGCACTTTGCAATGTGACCAATTTTGTTGCATGCACGACAAACAACATTATTCTATATAGGTCTAAAGTTCATCTGATTTGGTCTCATCCTATACTGGTTAGAGATATGTCCAAAAATCCCACAAGCATAGCATATCTTGGTTTGGAAGTTATTTATTACTGCTTTACACATATTTAACTTGTGTCCAAAATTATTCCATATGAAACACTGACCAGTAAAGGTAGGAGAATTATTCATGTTATTCATTCCATTATTCATCCTACCTTTGCATTGATTCACTATATGACCAAATTTATTGCAAGTAAAGAATCTACCATTGAATTTGTGAGAATTAGACTGTCTTACTAGAGGATTATTGCTCTTCTTTTGATCAGGTTTTGCATTGCCTTGTCCATATTCAAAGGATTCTCCTTTCTCAAATCCAAGTCCTCGCATGTCCTTTCCATGTCTCTGACTTTCCAACATCTCATCAAGCCTTTCTGAGACAACTTTGAATTTGTCTTTGTAGTCATTAGCTGTAGCAAGTTCATCTCTTAAGGTAGAAATCTGTCTTTCAAGTTCTTGACCATTATTCCTTGATTTTGTCAATTCAAGATTCAATTGATAATTCTCATAGATAATCCTGAAGCATTCATCAACTCTTTCCTTCAATGATTGTGCTAAATTATCTTCATTCTTCTTTTGATCCTCAATCTCCTTAGTTAGCCTCATCACAATGGATTGTATCTCATTCTTCAAGGTAGCATTCTCTCTTTCAAGCTTGTTAACTTCATCATCTTTATCCTGGAATTCCATGATTTGATCTTCTTTCTCCTTCAGCTTGTCCATCAATTCTTTCCTCTTGTCTCTTGAAGTGTTCACTTGATCCTTCTAGTCATTAATGAAACCATCAACAAAATTCAACTTTTTCTTCAAGGTATAGATCTCATTTCTTGCTGCATCAAGATCCTCAAGTGCCACATTGAGTTGTCTCTAAAAATCAGAATCCATTGATTCAATCTCCTAGACCTTCCTCGAGCAGTTAAGCTTCCTCAAAAAAACTAGGCTCTGATACCAATTGTTGAAATCAGGGATCACTAAGAGGGGGGGGGGTGTGAATTAGTGATCTACTGGTTAGCAAATTTTCAAACTTATCTTTAAACCATCAGAAGCAAACACTTGAAATTAAAATGTAAAAACATAAAACAATCAACCACAAAAGCATAACACCGGATTTTTTACATGGAAACCCAAATGGGAAAAACCACAGTGGGATTTGAACCCATAATTTTATTCCACTATGACCAGTAGCAAAACAATATTACAATATGGGAATGCATAGGCATTCAGGCACACCGCCTAGAGCTCATTGCTCAATTACAATACCCTAGAAAGCTACAACCCTTAGGGAAGGCTCACTGCCTTACAAATTAGTTACAGAGATGAATTACAGTGAATGAAATATGTAATAGCATCTATAATGCCTGGATGTGTTCCGGTTAGGTGCTAAATATACTGACTCGATCACCTTCTTTGATATGCTCTGTTCTACCCTATTCACGGTCTTAGTCAGCTACCAGATCAAGAATGCACATGTGAAATTGCACTACAAAGGATTCTCGATCACCACTCACTCGCATACAATCGCATAATCTACCAAAAAGAGCATCCACACCAAACTTATATACCATCAATCACAAAATAGACCATTTACCATGTCGGCCTGCTAGTGTAATGTGTAGTCTCATGTCGGCTTGACCGGATCCCAAAGGATAAATGCAGATCACCAAAACAATAATAAAATGATGTGTTTATGTTGACCCAATCATCCCAAACATGGGTCAATGCACCACAATCATTGGAAATCTTCCAGACTAAAAATGCTTTGTTCTTCTTGAAATACAAGTTAACATGCTACTGATTTACATCCACTTCCGGTTAAGAAGAATTGTGGTTACCAGATCGAATATTCAAGAAGAGTTGCCATCAATGACAACCCTAAACCAATAATCAGCCACCGAAAACTACCAGTAACCACTAGATGAGTGTCAATTGCCAACACCTACATTTAGATATTTCATAATTTTTGGAAGTAAATGCTATATCAAAAGAGATGAAGATTTAGGGAAGTTTGATGCTAGATGTGATGAAGAAATTTTTCTTGGTTACTCTACTAAGAGCAATGTCTACCAGTGTTATAATAAAAGATTGAGGAAGATAATTGAAAGTGCTAATGTGAAAGTTGATGAAGGTAATGAGTATCAACCTAGATGCTCTAAATATGATTCAGATGATTAGGGTGCTAGTTCAAAAAAGGAAAGAAAGTGCAGACCCAGAATCAAATTTAGGTTGTTCTGGAAAAGCCTAAGAATGAAGGAGAAGGTACAAGTGGTAGAGATCAAGAGTTTGGAAATCAAGAAAATCCTAAGACTCCTAGGCATGTGAGGTTGAATCATTTAGAGAATCAGATAATAAGAAATAAGAATAGAGGGGTATTGACCAGAAGAAGAATTGTTGAAGAATATTGCTTGATTTCTATGATTGAACCTAAAAATGTTAGTGAAGCATGCAAAGATGAAAATTGGGTTAAAGCAATGGAAGAAGAATTGAACCAGATTGAAAAGAATAATACATGGATTCTTGTTCCCAGACCTAAGAATAAAAAGGTAATTGGAACTAAATACATCTTCTGGAATAAATTGGATGAAAAAGGTGAAGTTGTTAGGAATACAAGAAGACTTGTTTGTAAGGGTTTTTCTTAGATGGAAATAATTGATTTTGAGGAGAATTTTTCTCTAGTGGCAAGAATTGAAGATATTTGATTATTTCTTGCTTACTGCTTACAAAGATTTTAAAGTTTATCAGATGGATGTCAATTCAACTTTTCTTAATGGTGAGTTGGAAGAGGAAGTTTATATTGAGCAACTAGATGGATTTCAATTGACAGATCAAGGGGATATGGTTTGCAGGTTGAAGAAAGAACTGTATGTACTCAAGCAAGCTCCAAGAGCTTGGTATGCTAGATTGGATAAGTATTTGCTGAAGCTAGAATTCAACAAAGGCACTGCTAATAGTAATCTGTACTTTAAGATTGAGCATGATAATATTTTAATTATTGAGGTATTTGTTGATGATATTATTTTTGGTGGAGATGATGGTTTGTGCAATAAGTTTGCTAATGAAATGCAAAATGAGTTTGAGATGTCTGTGATAGGTGAGATGAAATTTTTTTTGGGTTTGCAAATTACTCAATTGGATAAAGGCATTTTTATATCTTAGTCCAAGTATGTGAAGGAATCGTTGACGAAGTTTGGTTTAGATGATTCAAAGCCAGTTGGTACTCCTATGATGAACGGATGTAAGCTGACTAAGGATGATGATTCTCTGAAAGCAATTTAGAGTAGATACAGATCTATGATTGGTGGATTATTATATTTGACTCAGACTAGATTAAATATTATGAATGCTATATGTCTTGTTGCTAGATTTCAAGCTGATCCTAAGGAATCTCATGTTGTTGATGTTAAAAGAATTTTCCGATATTTGAAAGGGATAGTTGATTTTGGTTTGTGGTATCCTAAAGATGATGACTTTACTTTGAGTGATTTTACTGATGCTGATTGGACAAGTGATGTTGATGAAAAAAATAGTACTAGTGGTGGTGCATTTTTCTTGGGAAAGAGATTGGTTTCATGGATGAGTAAGATGCAGAATGCTATTTATTTATCTATTGCAGTGGAAAAATACATTGTTGCTGCCAACAATTGTACTTAGGTGGTATGGATGAAGCAGATGCTAAAGGATATCAGAGTTGTATTTGATGAGCCTATTGCTATATACTATGATAATTCAAGTGCTATCAAAATTTCTAAGAATCCAGTGTTGCATTCAAAGAATAAGCATATATCAATCAAGTTTCATTTCTTGAGAGAAAAGGTGAATGGGAAGGAAGTCCGATTGGAGTATGTATCTACAAAGGAACAAATTGTAGATATTTTCACAAAGCCATTACCTAAAGATACTTTTGAGTATCTTAGACAAAAGCTAGGGGTGATTTCCCCTCCTGATAAGAACTAAGATGCATGGATTTTCATCAGTTCGGTGGATTTCATAGAGATATCTTGTGATATGGATTGATGAGTGGTGGCTTCTACTTAGGGGGAGTAGTCAGTGTGGTATTTTAGATGTTTGGATTTGTTAGTTTTTGATGTTCAATTGTGGGGAGAGAGAGTTCGACTAAAGCGAGAGAGAATCGTGATATGTGCCTTTAGCATTGATGTCAAAGGGGGAGAGAGAGCTATATGAAAAACTTGTGTTGAGTTGTGTGCATGATCTAAGGGGGAGCCGATTATTTTACTTATTTGCATTGATTATTTTTCACATTCATATGTTGCCATCAATACCAAAGGGGGAGATTGTTCAATATTATTGAGAAGTTTGCTGAGTGATGTGTTGTTATTAATGTCAACATATTCCTATGTGTGTTCTAGTGTTGCAATCAGATTAAATGAGTTGGTTTGGATAGTGTGTTGCAGTTGAGCTATTGTGGATTAAAGGGTTTTGAGATAAGTATCTCTAGTTGATTTACCTATAGTTACAGAGGTTTGCATGGTGATTTGATTTATGAGATCAGATATTGTGGTTGTTTTTTCAGTTGTTTGGTGTTGATCAATGTTCTAGATTTTTCTCTGTATTATTCCACATTGCAATATCTTGGTTTGTGGATTTAGTAGAATGTTTGATACATTCATATGTGTCCTCAATTCAGATGGTTCATGATTTGGAGATCTGCAAGTGAATCTTTTAGTTTGACAGTCAATTTAGTTAGTGTTCTTGAGGTTTGGTATAATGATGATGAAGATTCTACTAAGTGATGATGTTACGGTTGTTGCTGTGGTAATTCATGATTCTTGTGGATGTTTCTATATCGTGCTGATGAATACTAAGAGGGGGGGTGAATTAGTATACCAAAAATTACTGAACTCAAACACTTTATCAGTCTAGTAGTAACCGGTATAACAGTTTAACTAACAAACCGGTTAACACAAATGCAAACCAAACAACAAGTAAGGCATTCACCCATAGAAGAACAATCACCATAACACAAGAGATTTTGATGTGGAAACCCAAATGGGAAAAACCATGGTGAGATGAAAATCAGAAGTAACTATCTGTAGAATAGTAACCAGACCGGTTAAGGTCATACAATGTTCTTTACCAGGATAGATCCTGTTAGGAATCTCAATCTCTATTAGGAGATAAGTCTGATTAAAGACTACCTTGTGAGAGGATTTTAGATCCACAGATGTGAATCACCTTGTTAGAGGAGTTACAAAGGCTTTTCTGGGCCTACCTAGTTAAGGGTTTCTAACTTGTCAAAGATGTGAGTAATCAACAAGTGAATGATCTAGCAAATAGCACAGTCTACTTGGTTAGATCCATGATAGCTCATTGCTAATGCATTTCAGCATTACTTCAGTCTTCAGTAAATCCACACTCTGTTACAGCACACAAACTTGATCTTTTCTTTTAAGATCGCACATACAAGAACTCATCAACCACCACAAACCCTAACAGCTACACACACCTAAAACCCTAGACATGATGTCCTTAAAAGGAATCTGATTTCATGTCAGTCCAATAGGATTACATTGCAAGTTCCTAGGTTCATTGTATCTAGACACATTTGGCAATGCAACACAAAATCATCGTCAAAGTGTCGGTGGATGGTAACTCATCACAAAGGTATACCGGTTGGTAACTCATCACAGAGTATTATAGGTTTATACAACTTTATCGATTACCGGTTGGTAACTCAAAGTCATACCAGTTTAATAGATTGCTAGTTGGTAACTTAGAGTAATACCGGTTTAATAGATTACCGGTTGGTAACTGAGAGTAATACCGGTTTAACAGATTATCGATTGATAAAAATGAAGACTGGAAAAATGATAACTACCGCTTCTAGTTCCTTTGCTCCATTCTGCTTGAGATCCTCGAACCGCTTGAGGTCCTCATGCCACTTGAGATTGGTAAACACTTTCTGCAAGACACCGATAGTCTAAAGACTATAACATAATACCGGTTGAGCATAACTCATACATACAAAAAGTGATCTCATAGCAAGTGTGTGTCCATCAATGACAATCACAACATAATCATCAAAAATGCCAACACATGCCGTATTCATGTTGGTGGTCCAGATTGATTGTTATGTGCATTATTGATGTTTTCTCTTGATTTGGTAGTGTTCTTCATGTTCTTGGTTGACATGATGACTGTAGCGTGTTGTAAATGTTTGAGGCATAATTTTGGAGGTGTTTCTTGTTTGAGGTGTTGATTTAGGTCCATACTATGTCTTAGCCTATTTTGTTTTGGTCCCCATGTAATGTTGTAACATTTATGGTTATAGATTTGTAATTTGTGATGAATGCTGAGTCGACCTTGAAATATAGGTTGATGATTTGTATAAATATATATAAAATCATATGAGAGATATATCTGCGAGTGTATCCAAATGTGTGTGATTAAATAAGTGTGTGAACAAATATTTTTATTCTTCAGAAGTTTGAAGAAGTGTGGCAGAGCAAATCAGATTGTGTGTTTAACTAGAATTGTACCCAAGCATGAGGAGATGCTATTTTATCAGTTCATGATCTTTCAAATGTTTTTGTAAGACAGTGAGTTTTCCCAAGGGTTGTAGCCCTCCTTGTTATGTGTTTTGAGCAGTGAGCTCTAGATAGTATGTTTGAATACATGTGCATTCCCCATTGTAATATTTCATATACTTCTGATAGGGTATCATCTCATTGTTGGTATGTTCACACTATGGTTTTTCCCTTAGTCGGATTTTCCTTAAAAATATTGGTGTTATGTGTGTTATTGACGTGGTGTTGATTTGTGATTTTATTGTTTATTATCAAATTTAAAATTGAGTTTGAGTTGAATGAAGTTGGTGAGAAAATTGATTCACCTCCCTCTCAATTTGCTACATTGTTTCCAATAATTCCTTCTCTATATGTAGGTCCTAGCACCATAGCCTTGAATTGTGGTGATGCCTCTAGAAGTCTTATACTATGCCTTATACTTTGGAGCTATGCTTGTGATGTGTCTTGTAGTTCGTTATGTGGTGTTTGGTTGTGTCCCTCAGTTGATAGGTGTCAACCTAGATCTAGGGTGTGTGTGGGATCTTGTGTCATCTCCTAGCATGGGGGGTGGTTCCTTATGGTTCCACATGGTCAGGTGGTTTGATCCCTTCTTCCATTGTGACGTTCTTCATTGGAAGCTCTTGTGCGTGGATATGGATTCCTTTATCTCTTCAACTTTGGACGGATTTTAGGAGTAGATTGATGTATTATGTTACATGTGGCATTTACATTTGTAGAGTTCATGAGATAGTAGTATTTGTTCATTGAAATTATGTAATATGAGGTAAAAGGATATTGTTTTCATTTGTAATGGCAAGTAATGTATTAGGATATATTCATGATTCGTGTAATCAGACCTATTGTTGTATTATTGTTGTAACTTGGATATTGATCATTATAGAAATAGAGCATTTGCATTTTGTAGGAAAATATGTTATTCCTTAATGTCTTGATCTCTTGAGAGGTTGTGCATTTGGTATCATATGGAATGCATGTTTATACTTAAGAGGGAATGGTCTAGGCATATGGAAGATGTTGTTAGGAATGGATTAATGATTTTATGATAATGTATGAGAAGATTGGGATTAGGAACATTTGGTTTGGTGCTCTTAAAATGAATCTAAGGGGTTAAATGACAAAAGGTTCATAATGTATGTATTCATGGTAATTGAATAAGTAGATGTTCTCATGAGTTGTGGTATAATGTAATGAAAGAAAGCAATGTTAGAATGCATTAGATGGTGGAACTAATTATGAAGCTATGTTATTAGTGTAGTCACACAAATCTGTCCATTTTAATTAAATGAATATTTCGTATTTATTTGATTAAAAATCCACTAGCCATCAGTTAATTAAATTAATATTTAATTAATTCATCCCCAAACATTCTTCTATTAATTAAATAAATTATTCAATTTATTTTAATTAATTCGTTAAAATCAAATTCCAATCAATTAAATAAATAAAATCAATTTATTTAATTAAAATCCCTTTTTCCTCTTTTAAATAAATTAAATAAAACATTTATTTAAATCATTATCCCCACCCCACTTGCATTTTCCTACAAATGCAACTTGCACATATTTATTGAAATAAATGAATTTTTATTTTAAATAAAATCCTATTTTCCCTCACCCACCAAATCCACTTGCAAAAATCTAATCCCCTTCTAGATTCTTCTAACCCCTTCCTAATTAGCCTAATCCATCCCCTAATTATTGTCACATTCCTAAGCAAAATGGAGTCACTTCTCAAAGTCTAAAAGTCTTTGATAACCATTAAAGGCTTTCAACCTTCAACCACTTAATTCCTCAAAGTCTTTGATAACCATTGAAGGCTTCCAACTTTCAACCACTTAATCCCAAAGTCTCCAAAAACCATTAATGGTTAACCCAAACCCTTCCACATGGTTAAAACATTTGTTTTGACTCAACCTCTACCCAACCCAAGGGTCTCATCAAGCCTTTAATGCTTTGACCATGATTATCTCTTAATCATTTGCACAAAGGTTTATCTTTGGATTAACTCCTAATCCAGTGGGTAATCCTAATTTAGGCTTGACCCTTAGCCTTTAGATAACCATGAGGTCTTCTCAGGCCTTTAATGCCTCCAACCTCTTCTTTCAACCTGCAAATTGTGCACATGGATTCCCAACTTTCAAGCTTGACCCTTGATTAAACCTTTCAATCCTGGCCATCCATTGCTCCATTTTTCCTATAAATAGAGCCCATTCCTTCATAATCCAGATCCTAAAAACTTGTATGCATCTAAGCTATAGACATTTTAGAGAGCATTTAGCATAGCATAACTAAATCTTGTCTTTTTGGTTAAAATACATCATTTTAGCATAAAATTAGCTTTTCATTTCATATTTGGAGCTATACTACAAATCTCAATCCTGCATAAGCATCCATAGTGCAAAAAGCTGCTGAGAGCTACACTATTTTGGAACTTGGAGAGGCGAGGAACAAGGGAGAAGGAACTAGGAGTATGTTAGGAGGTATTTGGAGATGCCTCATCATGTTTGCTTTGATAGTTAAATATGCTTGCATGCTTGTAGTCTCTCTTTTGGTATGCCTTTTAAGATTAGTTTTCGATTGATTAACACTAATGTTTTGTGTGTTTTTGTGTTCTTTGATCTTAGACTAACCTTGTGCCATTTAGGAGGGCATCAATTAGTATTGATCAAGTAATGGTGTTGAGATACCTTAGGGAATGTTAATTGATGTGTTAAGTTTATTTCCACTTGCGTATTGTGCTCTTATGGTTATGCTTAAGTTGAAAATGTGCATATTGGGGTATGGATGTTTTATGTATTTGAGTATTCTAGTTGCTTATGTTGCATATAATGATGTGCTAATTTTTTTTTTAATCTCTATTATTATGTTAGTTAGTTATATTTATCTAAGGTATTTTGGCCAACATTACATTTGGTATCAAAGCCTATTTTCATACACTCGGTACTCTAGTTTCATATTAGCCCATTGTGGGTAGTAGCACTATAGTTGGGTTAGTGATGTGATTATCACTGCTAGTGGTTTTCTGGCATTAATTATCCGAGATTTTATCTTATAGTTCCTTTGCGTCTTGGTTAGACAAGATGCTCGGTAGAGGTAGAGGTCATGGACGTGGTGGTCATATGGGTACTCAATAGAATCCTCATCTTAAGGTTTCTAAAGAGACACATCATGAGGAGCAATAGGATCAATAGGGTGGTGATGCAATTCCGTAGTTGGTTTTTGTGCTTTGGGAGCTTCTTGGTTGTTTAAGGCTGAGGCAAGAGGAGAATCAATAGGAGGAGTCTTGTCATTCTAGTCATCATGATAAAGAGGAGTATTAGGAGCAAGTAAGGGAGCATTCGCATTCGCCTCAGAGGAGAGTTGATGCAATACTTGATCAGGATGTGATTGCAACAGGTCACATGAGGGATCTTCTTAGGTCTCGTCCTGCCACTCTCGATGGATCTAGCATTGGTATGGAGGCAAAGACTTGGCTATTGTACTTGGGTAGGTGTTTTTCTATGCACCCATATAGTAGTAACACCAAGGCTAGGTGTACAATCATGCATCTTCATGATTTTTCTTCTACTTGGTGGCGTATGGAGGAGTAAAAGATGCATTTGAATATTGTGACAATTTCATGGGAGCTGTTTCTAAAGCTGTTTCATACCCATTCTTGTTCTATCTTTGGAGGTAGAGAAAGGCAAATGAGTTTCATGATTTGAGGCAATAGAATATGACAATTGAGTAGTATGAGCATATGTTTTTTTTACCTTAAGCAATATGCTAGGATTGTAGATGATGAGGCCATGTTTGTACAATATTTTGTTAGAGGTCTTAATGACTGTATCAGTGGAGGAGTCTGGGTTCTTTCTTGCCCAAGACTATGGTGATGGTTGTGGAGAAGGCATGCTTGGTTGAGGAGCACTTGAATTTTGCTTTTTGAGGTACACTTGGAGTGCAAACTATTAGTGCCCCAACTTTAGGATCAATTGTGAGAGGTGCATAGTCTCAAACATCAGGATTTTCTAGGAGTTACCCTTCATCTTTTAGAACTAGATGTTTTCAGTGGAAGAAGAGTTCTTTGAATTAGAAATTTTCTCATAGATATAGATCACAAGGTGATAGAGAGTGTAGCAGGAGGCATGCTATTAATTTTTAGGCTTCGTAGTCAGTGCAGGTTTCTCACCAAAACTCTAATAGAGGAAGTTTTTAGCAGTCTAGTGCACCTTCAGTTAGCTGTGGCTCTAGCAGAGGCAGTTGTTTCACTTGTGGCCAGCAAGGTCATTTTACAGTGAATTATCCTTAGAGATCTACTCAGATTTCTATTCAGAGGCCAATAGCTTCAGAGCCCATAGTTGGTTAGGTAGGGAGATATCATCATGCATTTGCAGTGGTTGATAACTATCAAGCTGAGAATTAGGGTACAGTCATGGAGACGTCAGGTGAGATAGGTGATATTTATTGCTTAGTAAATATTATTTGATTCTAATTCTTTAGATTCTTTTATATCTCCATCTTTAGTAGTGCAATATATACTTGTTGAGGCAAAGCAAGATGATAGGTCACAGGTCAAGTTGGCTACAGGGTCTAAGGTGGTAGTGGATTCCCTTGTGCATGATTTTGTTTTGGATTTGGGAGTATGTTCTACCACAGTGGACCTTCATGTTCTCTCTTTTGGATCCTATGGAGCTATGTTAGGCATGGATTGGTTTGAGGGTCATCAGGCTAGGATTGATTGCCGTGGTAACTGGGTGCAATGTCTTGATGATAGTGGTAAGAATGTGGAGGTAGTAGGTGTGCAATGACCTATTTCTCTTTGCATAATTTTTGCTATGCAGTTGAAGCATTGTGTACGGAAGGGTTGTTAGTTGTTTGTAGTGAGGGTGAATGATTTGGATGAGAAAGAGTTGTGATGATCTCTTTTCTCAACACCCTATTTTTTAGGAGTTTTTAGATGTATTTCCTAGTGAGATTCCAGGTATGCCACTTAAGTGTAACATTTATTTTTGGATCAACATAGTCCTTGGAGCAGAGCCTATATCTAAGGCAACTTATCGGATGACTACATAGGAGTTGAGTGAGTTGCAGTTGCAATTGGAGGAGTTTTTGGCTAAGGTATTCATTCATCCTAGTGTTTCTCCTTGGGCATCACTTGTGTTATTCATTAATAAGAAGGATGAATCTCTTTTCTTGTAGATAGATTATCAAAAACTGAATAAGGTGATGGTGAAGAATCGTTATCCTTTGCTGAGGATTGATGACCTCTTTGACCAGATTAAGGATGTTAAGGTCTTCTCTAAGATATACATTAAGTTAGGCTATCACCAGTTGAGGATTCATGAGGCAAATATTAATCGGGAAACATTCTATACTTGATATGGATATTATGAGTTCACAATGGTACCTTTTGGGCTTACCAATGCACCCTCAGTGTTCATGAGCTTGATGAATGGGGTATTCAAGACTTATCTTGATAGGTTTGTTCTTATGTTCCTTGATGAAATATTGGTGTATTTGAGATTATTAGAGGAGCATGAGGAGCATATGAGGTGGGTGTTGCAGTGTCTTCGTGAGAAACAATTGTATGCCAATATGGCTAAGTGTGAGTTCTTTTAGACCATGGTTATGTATCTTCGCCATTTTATTTCAAGTGATGGTATCATAGTGGATCCCTCTAAGATTCAAGCTATTGTGGATTGGCCAACGTCTACTAATGTGGGAAAAGTTCACAACTTTATGGGCCTTGTAGGTTATTATTGCCAATTTGTTCAGGGATTCTCAAAGATTGCTCATCCTATCACTTCTCTTTAGAGGAAAGGGAAGAAGTTCATGTGGTCAGATCAATGTTAGACAACATTTCAAATCCTCAAGGAGTGTTTGACTAGTGCACCCATTCTAGCAGTGCTAGATCCTTTAGGTGATTTTGTGGTGTGCACATATGCTTCTTTGGAGGGTTTAGGCATAATTCTTATGAAGGATGGTCATGTGATAGCATATGAGTCACGTAAACTCAAATATCATGAGTTGAATTATCCCACTCATGATTTAGAGTTAGCAGCAATGGTTCATGCTTTGGTGAGATGGAGGCACTTCCTTCTTGGCCATCAGTTTGAGTTGCATAGTGATCATCACAATTTGCAGTATATCTTCATGTAGTTGAACCTAAATGATAAGCAACGACGTTGGATGGAGTTCCTTTGTGAGTATGAATTTGAGGTGAAGTATACTCAGGGTAAGGAGAACATTGTGGTAGATGATTTGAGTCACAAGAGGCATGAGATTTTAATTATGACTCTCAAGGTGGATTTGAGGAGTTGGATTCTTAGTGTTCTTCCTTCAGATGCTTGGTATTAGGAGGTTAGTGCAAAGATTGCTTCAGGTAGATCTCTTGAAGGGAGGTTCGTAGAATATTCATTGGAGTCAGATGATCATCTTTGTCACTTGGGACATATTTATGCTCCACCTTTAGATGGACTTCATGCTTTGATCTTGTCAAAGGCACATCGTGCACCTTACTCGACACATCCAGGTATCAAGAAGATGCACAAAGATCTTCGTTTATTGTATCATTGGGCCGATATGAGGTGAGATATAGAAAATTTTGTGTCATGTTGTTTAGAGTGTCAGCGAGTGAAGGTAGAGCATCAACATCCAATAGGTTTGTTGCAGTTGAACCTGGTTTAGATTGGAAATGGGACATCATATTGATGGATTTTAATAGTGGTTTGCCTATGTCTTCTCGTCATGATGATGCTATTATGGTCACCATTGATAGGTTGACCAAGGTGGCATTCTTCTCTCCTATTCAATCTACACAACAATGACAGTGACTCATATTTTCATGGAGGATGTAGTGAGATTGCATGGTGTTCCTCGTCAAATTATATCAGATCATGATCGAGTGTTCCCTCAAGCATTGTGGACCTCTCTTCAGCATGATTTAGGAGCTCAATTGAACTTCAGTTCAACGCATCATTTCAAGATAGACAATCAAACTGAGAGAGTTAATCAGGTTTTGGAGGATATGCTATGAACATATGTTATGGATTAGCAGTCTTGATGGGGGGATTATCTCTATTTGGTGGAGTTTACCTATGATAATGGCTATCATGGTTCTATTGGTATGTCTCCTTTTTAGGATTTGTATGGGCGACTGTTCCATACACCTTTGAGTTGGGATCATTTGGAGGATAGAGTGCTACCTGGTTCAGAGATGTTGCAAGATATAGAGAAGCAGGTGAATCATATTCTTGAGAATTTGATGGCAACGTAGAATAGACAAAAGAAGTATGCAGATGCTCATCATGTTGATCGACAGTTTTTAGTGGGTGATAAGGAGTTTTTGAGGGGTTGTCCATGAAAGAGTCCTCTCCATTATGGGAAAGGCTCTAAGTTGGCACCTTGTTTTGCTGGACCTTTTGAGATTTTGGAGGGGATTGGTCTTGTGGCTTATTGCCTTGCCTTGCCACCCAACCTGTCTAGAATCCATGTTGTGTTTCATGTATTAGTTTTGAGGCCGTATGCTGCTAATGTGACCCATGTTTTGGATCAGAATGAATTGCAGGTAGAGGACGAGAAACTTTCTTTGGAGCCCGTGCACATTCTTCAACATTGAAGGATGACCATCAGGGGTCATGACATAGAGAAGGTAAGGGTCCAATGGGACCTGAATCATGATTCTTTGATGACTTGGGAGGATGCATCATGGATGAGAGAGTATTTCCTCACTTATTTTCAGGCTTCTAGGAGTAAGCCTGGGACAAGGGGGGGAGGATGTAGTGTACCTCCTTGATTCATCTTTCCTTTTGTGCATCAATAGACTATATTGATATAGCTTAGAATAATTGATGATGCTTTTGATAGATGCATATGGATTTATCTATGATGTGGATACTTTATTATCAATGATAGACATCTGATATTGCAGTTGACATTATGGTTTCAAATGGATGATGATATTCATGGACTATTATGATGATGGATTCACATTTGATGATTAATCTACATTTATCTTATATGCGAGGTTTATATTTGCTTATGGCAATTTGATAAAATCATTCTATGTGCTAACCTCACCTCATGATTATAATTGATATGATAATTACAATAGTTCTTAGTTGTTGTGTCTATCTTCTACTATGGTTGTGTTAGGGAAGATGTCATACCACTCATTTATGAGCACGATATGATGTTGCGATTCCCTTTCACTTGGCTATTATTTTTTATGATATATGTTATTGTATATGTTGCCGTATGTGTATTGGTGGTGATAGGTTTATAGGTACTAGAAATTGACTCCACCCGGCTTCACAAGTATAAGCTTGTCTTCATCCCAATGACAAGTTGATTGGAGATGACATGAGATCTGATTCTACACTCTAGGTTTAAGTTGGTACCCTTGTCAGTTAGTGTCTTGAGTTGAGCTATCGTCTAACATTGTATCCTATGTTGGATTGTCTTGAGGAGTTGTGATTATTGGTTGATTTAATTATTAATTGATTAATTGATTTATAGTTTAATAATTAGCACTAATATTTAATATTGAAGTGTAATTTTTTATTTAATATATTTACATTTAATTGGCAATTTTATATTATTTATTGATTATTTGATTTAATAATTATTATTTGAACCTTTTGGGATTTATTATTTATTTATATAGTTATGGATTTAATATTTATTTGGGTCATATGGTTTAATTATTTAATTGGGCCTTTATATATTATTGTGCCTTGGTTTATTTAATTAATTGGTTGTTTATATTATTATTATTTCCCTCTTTTTACCCTTTTGGGTTATTAATTAGTTATTTATTCTACCTACCCTATTTTACTATTGGTTGAATATTGGGGTAAGTTAATTATGTTGGCAATTGGAGGAATTGATTCTGTGTTGCATTGATGTTTTGTCATTGATGGCAACACCGACTGTTTTGGTTGTTTACCGATTTCTGGTAGGTTCCAGTAGAGCGGTTGGATTATGATATTGATCCAGTATGCTTTGGTATGCTTTGGTTTGTGGAATTGGTTTGGATATATCATTCAAGCTATTCAAATGTGTTTCACAATTATTTGGTTCGAGATTTGATGACTCAGGAGCTATCATTTGTTCTAGTAAACCTTTTGGTCACCAGTAAGGGTTCTACCGACAGAGCTTTGTTGAAGATCTTTTGATGCATGTGATAAGTGGTGTTGGCACAACTTCTAGATGGCTTTTGGGATGCTATTGGTTATCTTGTTTGTGTTCTTGTTGATCGGTGGTGTTGGATTTGGGTCTGGACCTAATGCTATCTTATTCAGCTAGGTTATGGACTGGTTTATGTAACGTGTTGGTGGATGATCCTGATGCGTTACCGGTTGGATCTATTGATTGGATTATGTTATTTTGGTATTAAGATGACTTGGTTGATCATTGGATTGCGGTTCTATGTTATGAATTTATTGTATTGTCTTTTAGGTGGCCAACCTAATTGTTTAGGTCCCATGTTGGTATAAATATGATGTAAGATCTCTTTGTAGATTATAGACATATGGGTTTTTGGGATATAGATTTATTTCTATGCGAATAAGGTTGTAATCATATGCATAGGTTTTGGTCAATCATAGGTGATCGAATAGGGTTCGTGAAAGAGGTTTGAGACCTCTGCTACTGAGCTTAACTAGAACTGTATTTAGGCATAGGAGATGCTATTCTTGCAATTCACTCTTCTTTCAGAATTGTAGTATGGATTTGTTTTGTAGTCAGTGAGGCTCCTTTTGTGATGAGCAGTGCGCTCTAGGCTATTGGCCTTCTTACATGTGCAAGCCCCTATTTATGTAAGCACATACTTACTACATAAGTATTATCTCACTGTGGGTAGGCTTCCCATCGTGGTTTTTCCCTTTACCGGGCTTTCCATGTACAAATCTTGGTGTTATATTTTGTGGATGGTTGGTAAATGTTCTGTTGGTTATTTTTGTTCTTAACTATTATATCTGCTATTTTGGTATTTGGTTTATGTATTCTAGTAATAAGGTTTTAATGCTTAAAGTTCTATAATCTATTATCAACTGATTCACCCCCCCTCTCAGTTGTTAACCAGTTATCTAAGTTGTCTAACAATTAGTATCAGATACTAGTCCTCTCTGCAAAATCTTAAACTCTTGAGGAAGATCCTATGGCATCTAATAGTTCAAGTTCATCAAGTTCATCTGCAACTATTTTCCGGAGAGAAATTCCTAGGCTTGATAGAACAAATTACAAAGTGTGAAAGATTCAGATGGAGACTCATCTGAGATGTCTTGGCAAGGAGATTTGGGAGATCACTGAGAAAGAATATATACCTCATAATCTAACATCTGGCAATCCTCCTCCAACATGCTTGGATAAGGACATTGAATTTTTTTGTAGAGCTAGAGAAGCCCTTTTGTGTGCACTTTCTGATCAATAAATCATGGGACTAACCGACAAATCAATTACAAAGGTTCTATGGGATAAATTGGAGACTCTGAATGAAGGTGACCCTACTGCTAAACTTGATGGTTATTGGGTGAGATATGAGAACCTGAAGATGGAAGAAGATGAAAGGATTACTGCTTTAATGGAGAGAGTTAATGAAATTGTTTTGGGAATTTAGTGCTGTGGTGGATCTCTGAGTGAAGATGAAATAGTTTCTAAAGTATTGAGAGTTTTTCCATTGGCTTATAAGATGAAGGATACTACAATTAATGAGTTGAGAACAATGGCAAACACCTCTGTTAATAGAGATACCTTGGTTGGGAAGTTATCTACTTTTGAGCTTGAGGAATTTGGTTCTTCTGGAGTTGCAAAATATGACCTTGCTTTTCATGCATCTACATCATCTATCGGCAAGAGTGATTGGAAAGCCTTATATGCTAAGGAACTAGAGGAAATGAAGAATGAAGATGAAGAGTTTGAGAAACTTGAAGCGCTATTTTCTAGAAGAGTACCTAAAGGTCCGACAGGAAGTAATTATGAAGGAAAATCACCTTTTAAATGTTTCGCATGTAATAAGATAGGTAATTTTGCATCTAGATGTCCTGAAAGGAATTCAAGATTTGAGGAAAGAGCTAGAAGATCTTTTAGGCCTAACCATGATTATCATAACAAGCATAAGTACAAGAGGAACAAAGACAAATAATGCTACTATACGGATGAGGAAGGTGTGACTCATTTTGATGATAAAATGATGCAAGATTCAACTAGTAGATCCGGCAATGGAAAGGAATGGGTATTCTTGTCCATCAAGGAAGATGATCTAGTACCTGAAGAAAAGGCCCTTGCTGCTAAAGTTGAAGACAATGATGAATGGGTAATAGATAGTGGATTTTCACATAATATGACTGGAGATAAAAGGAAGTTTATATCTTTTCAAGAATTTGATGGTGGTCTAGTTAGCTTTGGAGATGACAAAGCATGCATGATCAAGGGAAGATGAACTATATCATCAGATGGTAAGCATGATATTGATAATGTTTATTATGTTGAAGGTTTAAGGCATAATCGTTTGAGTGTAGGATAGTTGGTGGATAAGGGATTCCAGTTACAGTTCAAGGATGGAAAATGCAAGATTATCAACAGATCTGGATTGGAGATTGCAACCAGTACTCAGATTAAATTAACATCTTTCATTTGAACTCCAATGAGAAGATATGTTTGATTGCACAAATTGATGAGAGTTAGCTATGACATAAGAGGTTGTGTCATGTGAATTTTGATTGCATTGTAAAGATTAGTTCTACTAAGGCAGTTAGAGATATACCTAAGATTGTGAAGTCCTATTATCTGGTATGTAAGAAATGTCAAATGGGAAAGCAAGTCAGAACTTCTTTTAAGAGTATACAAGACAAATATAATGATTTTCTTGATCTTATTCACACTAATTTGTGTGGTCCTGCTAGAATCAATAGTTTTCAGGGTGAGATATTTTATGCTAATCATTGATGACTATTCTAGAATGATGTGGGTTACTTTTCTAAGGGAGAAATATGAAGCATTCGAAAAGCTAAAAATATTTAAATCTAAAGTTGAGACAAAGTCAAGATTGAAGATTAAATGCTTAAGGTCTGATTAGGGTGGAGAATTCACATCTGGTGAATTTAACAGTTATTGTGAAAAGAATGGGATAAGGAGACAATTATTTGCACCTCAAACACCTCAATAGAATGGAGTTGTGGAAAGGAAGAACATAACTATCTTGGATGTAGCTAGAACTATGATGATGGAAGCTAATCTACCTCATATCTACTGGAGAGAAGTTGTGAGCATGACGGTATACACATTTAGTAGATTTCATGGCAAAGGAGACACCGATAAGACACCTTATGAGTTATGGTTTGGTCATACACCTACAGTTAAGTATTTTAGAATCTTTGGTAGTAAATGCTATATCAAAAGAGATGATTCCATTGGAAAGTTTGATCCTAGATTTGATGAAGGGATATTTCTTGGTTATTCTAATGAAAGCAAAGCATATAGATGTTATAAAAAAAGATTGCAGAGAATTGTGAAGAACACTAATGTCAAGATGGATGAGCTAAACATAAGTCAAATATCAACAGTGAAAATGATCATAACTTAACTGATAGCACCTACACCAAAACAAACTATTGAACTAGTTACTCTGGCAGTATCAAAAAATTCAGCAGTAACTGAAGATTAGAGCAGAGGAACAGAAAATCAGAAGACTCCTAAGTAAATCATTTAGAAGATCAAATCATTAGAGACAATAATAAAGGAGTGATGACAAGAAGAAGGTTGGCAGCTGATGAGGTATGTTTAATTTCTCAAATTGAATTGACATCAATAATTGAAGCATGTAAATATGAATGTTGGATGAAAGCCATGGAAGATGAATTAGATCAGATAGAAAAGAATAATACATGGACTTTAGTTCCCCGACCTAAAAATAAGAATGTTATTGGGACTAAATGGGTTTTTAAGAGTAAATTGAATGAAGATGGACAAGTTGTGAGGAATAAGGCTAGATTGGTTTCTAAAGGATATTCTAAGAAGGAAGGAATTGATTATGATGAGACTTTTGCTCCGGTAGATAGGATTGAAGCTGTGAGATTATTTCTTGCTTATGCTGCCCATAAGAACTACAAGGTTTATTAAATGGATGTTAAGTGTGCATTTCTAAATGGAGATTTTGAAGAGGAAGTTTACATTGAGTAGCCTGTTGGATTTTCACTTTCAGATGACAAAAACATGGTTTGCAGGTTAAGGAAAGCTTTATTTGAATTGAAACAAGCCCCTAGAGCTTGGTATGCAAGATTGGATAAATATCTTGTGAAGCTTGATTTCACTAAACGTAATATTGACAATAATTTACATTATAAGATCATTGATGATGACATATTGATTGTTGAAGTCTTTGTTGATAATATCATATTTAGAGGTGAGGATAAGTTATGTATGGAATTCTCTGATAATATGAAGAATGAATTTGAGATGTCTATGATTGGGGAGATGAAATTTTTTTTAGGTTTGCATATTGCTCAAACCGATACAGGTATTTTCATCTATCAAACTAAGTATGCTAGGGAGTTGTTGAAGAAATTTGGTATGGAAAATTCTAAACCGGTTGGTACACCTATGGTTACAAGTGAGAAATTGACTAAGATAGATGCACCAACACTGGTAAATCCTACATGTTACAAGTAAATGATTGGAGGTTTGTTATATCTGACTCAGACTAGACCGAATATAATGAATGCAGTTTGTATTGTATCAAGATATCAGAGTGATCCTAGAGAGAATCATGAGAGTGTGGTGAAAAGGATTTTTTAGGTATTTGCAAGGATCAACTAAATATGGTTTGTGGTATCCTAAAAATGATGATTTTACACTATGTGCATATACAGATGCAGATTGGGCTAGAGATGTTGATGACAGAAAGAGCACATCCGGTGGAGCTTTCTTTCTTGGAAAGAAACTTGTTTCATGGATCAATAAGAAGCAGTCATGTACCTCTTTATCTACTGTTGAAGCTGAGTATGTTGTTGCTGCTACTAACTGTACACAAGTTCTATGGATGAAGCAAATGTTGAAGGATATAAGGGTGGACTGTAATGAACCGGTAGTTATTCACTGTGATAACTCTGCTGCTATTGACATATCAAAGAATCCGGTATTTCATTCTAATACAAAGCACATATCTATCAAGTATAAATTTTTGAAGGAGAAGGTGGAAGCAAATGAAGTCAGACTAGTTTATGTGAACACTAAAGAGCAGATTGCAGATATCTTCACTAAACCTTTGCCTAAGGAATCATTTGAGTACTTCGGAGAAAGATTGGGGGTTTTTGCCCCTCCGGTAGAGACCTAAGTGATGCTGATTGACATCAGTCCGGTATGCATTTACAAAGCTACTATTCATTCCAGATTGATGTGTTGGTGCTACTACTCAGGGGGAGTAGTCAACTGTGTGGTTCAATGGATTTATGATTTTTTCTTTGATATTCATGTCATATTTTTGGCATTGATGTCAAAGGGGGAGAGATATATGTGAAAAATAGAGCTTAACAGGGATATCATTTGTAGGGGGAGTTTGTTAACTTCATTGTAATATCATCTCATGGGAGATTGTTGGCTATCTTCCTTTGGGGGAGACTTGTCTGGCATTTCTTGGCACTTGGATGGCTTTTCACATCTAGTGTTGCCATCAATACCAAAGGGGGAGATTGTTGGCAATTGGAGGAATTGATTATGTGTTGCATTGATGTTTTTTTATTGATGACAACACCAATTGTTTTGGTTGTTTATCAATTTTTGATAGGTTCCGATAGAGTGGTTGGATTATGATATTGATCCGGTATGCTTTGGTTTGTGGAATTAGTTTGGATCTGTCATTCATGCTATTCAGATGTGTTTCATGATCAGTTGGTTTAGAATTTGATGAATTAGGAGCTATCATTTGTTCTAGTAAGCCTTTTGGTCACTGATAAGGGTTCTACCGACAGAGCTTTGTTGAAAATATTTTGATGCATGTGATAAGTGGTGCTAGCGTAGATTCTAGAGGGCATTTGGGATGCTATTAGTTATCTTGTTCATGTTCCTGTTGATCAGTGGTGTTGGATTTGGGTCCGGACCTAATGCTATCTTATTTGACTAGGTTATGGACCGGTTTATGTAACGTGTTGGTGGATGATCCCGATGCATTACTGGTTGGATCTATTGATTGGATTATGTTGTTTTAGTTTTAGGTTGACTTGGTTGATCATTGGATTGTGGGTCTATGTTATGAATTTACTGTATTGTCTTTTAGGTGGACGACCTAATTGTTTAGGTCCCGGGTTGGTATAAATATGATGTAAGATCTCTTTTTAGATTATGGGCATATGGGTTTTTGGGATATAGGTTTATCTATGTGTGAATAAGGTTGTAATCATATACAGAGGTTTTGGTCTATCATAGGTGATTGAATTGGGTTGGTGAAAGAGGTTTGAGACCTCTGGTACTGAGCTTAACTAGAACTTTATTCAGGCATAGGAGATGCTATTCTTGCAGTTCATTCTTCTTTCTGGATTGTAGTCTGGATTTATTTTGTAGTCAGTGAGGATCCTTTTGTGATGCTGTGAAAAGAATTATATGTGTTCTCTTTGTTTTATTGAGATCAATATTTTATTTTTCCCGAGAATTTGTTTGTCTGGAGCTATTTAGTATTTTGTTAGGCGCCTATTGTTATGAGAGATTTCTTCACCATTGTTTCTAGTGTGTGTGTATTTGCATATCAATGGATTTATCAACTACTTGCCAAGAGTTATGCCTATAGCGGTATGTGTAGCACTTGTTGTGTCATGGCTTTAGTACTTCATCTTCTATGTATTTCTTAAGGTAGTGAGATGTTTTTCATCCTCGTTGATGTGTTTTGGTGTGACCTTGGCCTTTGGAATAAACATTTTTCGTTAGTTGTGATTTTAACCTTCGTATTTTGAGTCTGAATGTTGTAAGCCCTAGATCTCTATACGAATACACTATTTCATTGTATACACCAATTTTCTGCATGAAAGTGCTATTTTTTAGAGTGTTTGCACTAGAACATTATCTAAATGCACCGTTTGGTAGGGTGAATGTGCTAAACTGCGTCATGAAAGCATTGTATCATCTGGTAAATGCACTATAAGATTGTACATATGCACCATAAAAAATTACAAAGGTGCCGCTTTGGGTTGCAAATGCGTTGCTTTGCTAAGAAAAAGTTCTAGATTGCTCTGTTTGTTGTATTTGGATCATCTTGGTTTTCTAAGTTGACTTTTCTGATTCTGTAACTTTTCAGAGGCTGTTTTATGTTGGTTTCCAAGTTGCTGAAGCTCTCCTAAGATTAGTTTAGTGACTGTAATGGATTATATGTGTTATTTATGATTTCAAGCAAGATGTTGTGCTTTGTTGTGATTCAATAGGGTTCATGATGGTTTTATTCTTGATATTGTGGATTTGATTTTATGTTCCTTATGAAGCTATGACCATTGGTACTTGATATTTACTATGTATTAATTATTATTTGACTGGGGACCTTGGATAACTAGGTTATGTATTTTGAGAGCATTTGGTTATGGTATGTTTATGTTTATACCCTAAGGTCAAGGTGAATGCTAGGGGGAGTGGGTTTGCATATGAGTGACTAGGGTTGTGAGGACTAGACAACTATGTTACCCGAGGTCTAGGCCACTAGGATAGCTCATTGGTAATTTATTGTGTAATTAAATGATAACCTAATAAATTAATTTTAGGTGGGATAGGTAGTAGTAGATCACCTTAATAAGATAACAAAAGGATGTATTGTGTCCTCAATACCTTGCATACGGATGATAATGTAGATCTGAGATAAGATTGGGTAGGCTTTGGTAATCCAAGTAAGTTAATCTCCTTTACTTCCTCAAGGTTGAGATGGCTCCGCATGAGTATTACAAATGCTCAGATAGGAGCCCAGGTTCCCATAGTTATTTAAGGTGATAACATGTGATGACACTCCTTCCCTACATGTAGGTCCTAACACCTTAGCCTTGAATCATGGTGTTGCCTTTGGAAGTCTTATGTTATTCCTTGTATTTTGGAGCTAGGCTTGTGATGTTCCTTATAGTTTGTTATGTGGTATTTGGTTGTGTCCCTTGGTCAATTGGTGTCAACCTAGATCTAGAGTGTGTGTGGGATCTTGTGTCATCTCCTAGCACAGGGGGTGGTTCCTTATGGTTCCACATGGTTGGATTGTTTGATGCCTTCTTCCATTGGGATGTTTTTTGTGGGAAGCTCTTGTGCATGGATATGGATTCCTTTATCTCTTTATCTTTGGACAACTTTTTAGAGCAGATTGATGTATTATGTTACATGTGGCATTTACTTTTGTAGAGTTCATGAGATAGTAGTATTTGTCCATTGGAATTATGTAATATGAGGTAAAAGGATATTGTGTTCATTTGTAATGGTAAGTAATGCATTAGTATATATTCATGATTCTTGTAATAGGATCTATTATTGTAATTATTGTTGTAAGTTGGATATTGATCATTATGGAAATAGAGTATTTGCATTTTGTAGGAAAATATGTTATTCCTTAATGTCTCGATCTCTCGAGAGGTTGTGCATTTGGTATCATATGGAATGTATGTTTATACTTAAGAGGAAATGGTCTAGTTGTATGTAAGATGTTGTTAGGAACGGATTAATGATGTTACGATAATGTATGAGAAGATTGGGATTAGGAATATTTGGTTTGGGGCTCTTAAAATGAATCTAAGGGGTTAAAGGACAAACGGTCCATAATGTATGTATTCATGGTAGTTGAATAAGTACATGTTCTAATGAGTTGTGGTATAATGTAATGAAAGAAAGTAATGTTAGAATGCATTGGATGGTGGAATTGATTATGAAGCTATGTTCTTAGTATTGATCAAGTAATTGCATTGAGATACCTTAGGGAATGTTAATTGATGTGTTGAGTTTATTTCTGCTTGTGTATTGTGCTCTTTTGGTTATGCTTAAGTTGAAAATGTGCATATTAGTATTGGATGTTTTATGCATTTGAGTGATCTAGTTGCTTATGTTGCATGAGATAATGATGTGCTATTTTTTTTTCTCTATTAGCATGCCAGCTAGTTATATTTCTCTAGGGTATTTTGGTAGGCATTACACCTAGTAATAGACAAAGTGACTCATCATTGGAGCATAGTCCTTGTTTGGAACATGTGTTAGCTCCATCTAGTATTCTCTAAGTTTCTTCTCTTGCATATTGTCCACCTTCCCCAAATAATGTTCAATAAGATTGGGACACAGATGACTTGCTTGATTAGCTTCATTCATGCCCTAGATTCTCTCCCTCTCTACTCTCTCTTTCTTGTTTGTAATCTTCTTCTGTTTGTATCTCAATTCTTCTATTTGTTGTTCCTAGTGTCATCTACTAAGAGAGGATGATGCAAAGTGTTGATATCTCTTTTGGTCTCTCCCATGTTGAATCAAAAGACACATAAACCCTTCTTCCATTGTGGCTTTACTTTATTTGGTGGATGAGGACAATTAAATGCAAAGATATTTCATGATTAAATTATTTATCATAAAACGAATACTGACCCCAAAGTTAAGTATAACCCTTATGTGTTTTGTGACCATTATCCTTTGAGTTGTCCTTTCTTGGGGGCATATCATTATGGTATCATGCTTGTCTTTTTTTATGCATGCTACCTTAAAGCAATTGCTCCGATTGTGGCGTATGCAATCAATTTAACATGGGGACATACACTCCACTCAATGTTTTATCTCTTGATACTCAAATTACTTTGCAAACTAGACCTTTGCTTTGTAATTTTGGTATTTTTCTTTTCATGACTTATACTAATCAAGCCTTACTAGGCTAGTAGTCATGATTCTCTCTCTTTCTTTTGGTGTCCTTTTTATCTAGATATTGAAGTTGTAAGATACTAAAGTCCACTAGGGGCTTGGTCTATCTTGCCTCTTTAGTATCTTGATGAACAATTTTTGAAGAAGTTGAGAAATACAACTTCAGAGATCCCAAGGACACCTGTAAGCAAAATACTTGTCACAAGAGAAGAATGGAGGCAAAAAAGCAATAATGGCTCTAAAGAAAAAGATTATCATTCAAAGAGGGAATTACTAAAAAAATATAATACAATCCTTATAAAAGGATATTAAGAAACCCTAAAGGGATAATGTGTATTTAATAATTAGAATTAGAATAATTATTAAATACCTAAAATATTATTAAATGCCTAAGTTTATCTTAAGCGTAGAATATAATAGACTAATAATTAAATAAATAATTATTAGCCAATACATGATAACTCTAACACCCCCCTTAAGATGAACTTAGGGAGTAGCTAAAAACAACTAAGGACTAGAAATGCATGCAAACAAAATGCATGAAAGTAACAATGGGTCCCGACAACTAGGCCTGATGAGGTACCCAAGTACAAAATATCTCTATAAAGTGGAGAAATAGAGAAAACCTCATGGGAAAAAAATCTACTCCAAAAAGAGATGAAGTCTAGTGAAGGATTGAAGAAGCCTCCAAACTAGAGAATGTTCCAGAAAATAGGAACAAAGGATGAACATGAAGAACACCACTGAAGCATGAAGCTGCAAACACTATCGAAGAATAACTATCGATCTGAAGAACCTCCACTGAAATAGAAGATGATCAGGTAGAGAAGACCGTAATCTACATGAGTGCCTTCAAATAACACTACTCAAATCGGATGGCAAATAAAGGGAAACAACTGAAATCAAATATATAGATGGCAAAAACACCAAAGTCTGAAGAGCTGATCAATCGAAGATGGAAGGTTGCCTCCAAAAATAGGAATGAAAGAGTGTCCATATGGTAAATGACCCATCTCATTGAAATGCATAGGTAACTAGCCATTGCATCCGCCTAGTACATAGGATCAAATACTGAATACATAGCTCACTCCAACAAAGCAAGGAAGCATTAGAACCAACAACCAAAATGAGAACCCCCCCATAATGCTGACAAGAGAGAGGTGATAGGTACACAAACTGAATGACAAGAAAAAATGCATGTCGAAGAACCAGGAACATCGAGAGTGCAACAAAAAGTACAAACACATATAAAGGCTAGTGTCATGGAATGAACACTCACTTGACACACATCATGAGGCTAATGTCATGGAATGAACACTCACGTGACAAAGATAGGTGGCAAACAAAGGAAAACATCAAACCCCCCCATGACAGTTTATAATGGAGTGCGAGTACAATAAGGCACAAGATGTGTAAGATCCCAAGCATGCAAATCATAGTGGCACTTTATCTCAGTGCGTTTGCAAAAAGGAAAAAGCTTACACAATGATATATACAATACTCAAAAAAGACAAAAGGCTGGAAATACATGAAGAATGACCAACAACAAGTCATCCCACCCAAACAAGAAGTTTCCATGAGCTCATATGTCCAAGTAATTCACCAGAGTGTGAAAACACAAAAAATGGAATAAAATGTACCTAGAGTAAAATATGAAAAAAGTGCATGGACGGATGTGAAGAGATCTAAAACACCGTCCCAATACCGCTGGAATCGCAAAAATAGAGAAACTGGTGAAAAGATACGAGCTCGGAACTGAAAACAACACCTATGACTTCAGATGGCTATATAATTTACCAACAGAAAAACCAGGTGATAAAACCCACAAATATGGAAATTAGACAAAACCATCTTTTCGGCGATATCTCATTTGCCAAAAAATGATATTGTATGCCCAAGTTATGGCCAAAAGAAAAAAACCCCTCTTTTAGGGCACAAAAGAGGATCTCAGGGGGCCATGCACAGTTGTCCGTACTGCCGAAGTCAGCAAAATATTATGAGAATATTCCCTCCCTGTTGAAAAAAATCCATCCACCGAAAAACATAGCTGAAAAAAAAATCTAGTGCCTGAAAAATCCTTCTATCGGCAAAAAAAATCTATCGCCTGAAAAAACTTGCTGAAAAAATTCCTCCTACAGGAAAGGGATCGTCGACCAAAAAAATCATCGCCAAAAAATATCACCAGGCACTGGGAAAGGAGCTGCCGGAAAAAAATCCAGTGGGCAGTGGCCAAGCCGATGGCGAGGTGGGAGCCGAGGGTTGGAAGGCAGCTAGGTTGGTAGTGTTCGAGAGGCGGCCAGTGGTCGACGAGCAGGAGGCAGTGTAGACTCGACAAAAATTGGCCATGAAGGAGGGCGACGGGGGTCTAGCAAAAATTTTCAGCCTTGCTACAGGTGGAGGGTGCATGGAGGGGGGTGGGGTAGGGTCCACGACCTGTTGCAGGCTGTACGAATATGCAAAGATCGCCCTCACCCCGCGCACCCCCCCCCCGCCCTCCCCATTTTCTTTGTAAAAATAACTTTGTTTTTAAAAAAAATTTCACAAGTTTTTCATTTTGGCCTGGGTATGCCGTAAAACTTCCCAAACAATTAAAATTTTTTTTTTCATGAATTTCTCAAAATTTGTGCCCAAAATTGGGCAAAAACCAAATTTTTTTCGAGAGGATAAAGTTGTCCAAATTAGACAAATTTTATATGAAAATGGGGGTTTTGGGTGTTCTGAGCTCAACAGTGAGATCCGTTTGAGCCCAACATGCCCAAAAAAAAAGAAGCACCCCAGATCTAAATAAAAAGCTCTGAAAGAACTTGAAACCCTAGCCTCCAAAAATCTTCTAAAAAAATCAGGAATAAGTAGCAATAGCTGTAGGCTTTGATACCATGAATAAGTTGAGAAATACAACTTTAGAGATCCCAAGAACACCTGCAAGCAAAATACCTGTCACAAGAGAAGAATGGAGGCAAAAAGCAATAATGGCTCTGAAAAAAAAAGATTATCATTCAGAGAGGGAATTAATAAAAAAATACAATACAATCCTTATAAAAGGATATTAAGCAACCCTTGAGTTATTCAACCCTAAAGAAACCCTAAAGGGATAATGTGTATTTAATAATTAGAATAATTATTAAATACCTACAATATTATTAAATGCCTAAGTTTAGCATAAGCGTAGAGTATAATAGACTAATAAATAATTATTAGCCAATACATGATAACTCTAACAATTTTCAATGCAAAAATTTGTACTTTATTAAGAGTATACTTAGTCTCATACTCCCACTAAAGTGGGGGTGAATGCAACATCTTAAATTGTACTCCCTTACAATTTTTTCTGCATTTGAGCCCTCACCTTAGTGTTCATGTCTCGAGGCCTAATAGGAGCCCTGCTTTTGCTCACACCTTGCAAATATCTCATCTTTTTCAACATGCACATATTTATGCCCTCTTTTCTTGGTCTCTAATTTGTCAGGACTAGGGCGGTAGTACCTTGGTCCTCAGGGACTAGGGTGCCCAATGCATTAGTCCTCGCAATCAAGGCCCCTTAATTGTAACATCGTTTTGGCGAGGACCTAGATCCTATGTTGGCTCATGTTGGAAAATTAAGTTGTTTTTTAATGTGCATGTATAAAAGAAGGTCTACCTCTCTTATTTTGCTAAGACATTCAAATTGAAAATCATATTGGATAAATTCATTCAAGCAATCAAGCATTTGAATTCAAGTGAGCAAGCAATTGATATTCTTTCAAGCATTGGAGCAGAAGTAAGGTCAAGATTCAAGCAATTGAGTTGACATTCATGTTCTATGTTTATGAAGACTTCATAAAACCCTAATTCCTTGTGGAGACAAACAAAACTCCTTTAAGAGGTCTATCATTAGTATTTTATGCATTATTTAACATCTCCCTCCAAAGGAGAACATTTTGACTATTATAATTCAATTCAATTTCATTTCTATTTCATGGTTAATTCCAAAGTTGGGGTTTGACCTAAGGAAACTCCCTATTTCCAATCTATTTCCCTTCTATAATGTGTGCAAGAATATGTATAGAATTACAATATTCAAAATTGGCTTTATTCACAGAGAGGAACAAGTTCCCCTTTGGATGGCGAAAAGTATGGAGGACCAGAGCGACGAGCATTTTGGAACCTACATTTCAAGAGCTCCTTTTGGGAAAACATCCGAATACTCTTATATTGCTTAGATCCAGGTTCGTGGCTTGATCCTATGATTGTAGCTCATTATTCATGTGTTTTTACTTTGATTCCAACTCATTTATTCTAATTTCAACATTTTTACAACTCAATTTAAAAGAGGATAATCAATGAAACACCCCAAGGTGAATCTCATAAGAATTCTTAGCCCTATCATTTTTGGTTTGTGGCTAGATCTATTAGGTTCACCCCTATTTTAATGTGACCGTCTCTAATTCTAAATATTAGTAGTTTTAACATTTAATGGTGGAAACCCTAATATTTTCACAATTACAAGAGGATTGATAATTATTGATTAGTAGTAAAGAATCATTACTATTTGTTTTCATGGCTTACTTTCAACTAGTAAAAAATTGTTAAGAATTGTAATATGTTAGCATATTAATGTCTTGCCTAAATCATTAAAATATTAGAAATTATAAATTTATTTGAATTCCCAAGTTTCCTTATTGTGAAGTATCATAAAGTTGTGCCATGGGTACTTTATAGTCTCTTTTTTAATTTGAAATTCTATATATGTTTACATGACTATCTATGTGTGGTTGTGATATTTTTTTATGAATCATATGATAGTTATGTGATGTTCATATGCTAGTCTACAAATAATTCTAATAGATTTTTTAATTGATTATATAACGTCTTTATCTCCTTCCCTTATCTTTTCCTATTTAAAAAATCCAAAATCTAAAATAAAGGATCATAATATTGAATACATAATATTTTTGATTAAGATAAAACGAGTTTTATAGGGACCCAAAACCCAAATCCAAACATAAGGAAATTAAACCAGTAGCAAACTAGAGTACAAGAAACAACCAAACGACATCAAAAAAAGGGGAAACACCCGTCAACACCCAAAAAGAAACAGAGAAACCTGACCAAAACAACCAACAACACTAACAAAAAACTAACCAAGAGCTTGCATGAGCTTAGAATTATTCTGGATTACATTCTTGTTTATTTCTTTAATCTCCTCCATGATGAATCTCGTGGATCTCCTCTCCTAGTTCCTACTTCTAGTCTTGGTAGAAGGTTCAGTTGAAACATGCATATCCATCCCCACTGAATTTATCTCGAAATTCTTTTTTTTTTCCGACCTGGTAGCTTAAGGTGACACTCTGCTGAACGGTTGGGCTTTCTAAAAAGAAAATTTCTCATTTACCTTTTTAAAACCTTCTGCACTATTATTCATAGCCTCTTTGCTTATTTCCACTAGACCCCTGCGATTGCCTTTTAATTCCTCCATATTATTCTCCAAATTAGCAATTCATGACTCATGCTTGATTTTCATAACCCTCACATCTTTAGTTAATTTTTGAGTCAATCTCAGGAGCTTGTCAGTTTTATTCAGCATAGGGTTTTTTGTAAAGGTGTTTATTATGTCTTTAATACCCTGTTTCATAAAGGTGATCTCACTGATTACCCAATGAAAACACTTCTCCTGACTGTTGGTGGAATTAGCTAGGAGCACTTCAAAATCCATTTTGTCCTTTTTGTTTTCACCTAGGTCCACATTAAGGGGAATATCTAGTTTGATTTCCTCTTCCCCTTTACCCATTGACTCCACTGCTTTCCCTAGTTTTTGCTTTTTCAATCTCTGAGGGCCCAACTCCTGGGATTTAGAAGGGGGGGTTTTCAACTTATTAGCTATAGGTCTAGGGTGGGGTTTTCTTTTTCTGCTACTATTGGTACTAGGAGCATCTTTATGTGGGGGTCCCTCTTTCTTTGGGTCCCTCTTTCTTTGAGGGCCAATAATCTGGGTCATCAGACACATGAAGGTCATGCCAGTCCATGACTCTCTCACCCAACATCTCCTCAATCTCGGTGTTCGATACCACATGAACATCAGGGCTAGCCAAGGTTTTAGGGTTGTTCACAATAGGGAAGGTCTTGACCTCATGCACTTTGGCATATTCTATTATAAGAAGGATTAACTCCTCATGTAAAATAGGGTTCTCACTAATTTTGGCATGATTTGAAAGACTATGCTCAAGTGAGGAAAATAAATAAAAAGGAAAAGAAATTTTCCTATCATGCCTGAAATGATTTAGAATGGTGAAATGATAGGAAAAAATGCTATCAAAATGACCATCCAAAGTGATGTACCTCATTATAACCTCTTCCATTTCTACCCAAAGATTCATGAGGTCTCTCCTGTTGTAGTCCCTATCGGCCATTTTCCTCACTCTATTCCTTTCACTTCGTTTGTTGAAGAAAATTGATAGGGCTTCCTTCATTGCCTTTCACTCTCTGTAATTTTCATTTTCTTCGATTTGTAAACTAGTAATATCCACTATGAAAGGCTCATTGATTCTAAATTCTGCTCCATAAGCACTGAGAATGCCTTTATACCAACCATTCACAAACTCTTTTGTCATCTTGAGATCATGGCCGTGCAAATTTTTGAGATATGGCATGAGACCTCCATTCAAAATTTTAGTCCACAACTCCTTGTTTTGTTCCCACTTCTGGCACGATGACGACTCCATTCTATTCTTATCTCCCCCATAATGAGAGTGACCTTGCAAATTTGGATATTCACCAGATTAACCCCAAACCCAAACTAGTAGATACAATACCAGATGGCCAAGAACAATTTGGAATGTCGATTCCACTTATTACAAGAAATGATTTTACTCATTTGAAAGTATGCCATCATTAATATTTGGCCATTGGGAAATGTTTTTAGCATCCCTTCGTGTCAGCTCACACAAGTGTATTGGGAAGGATTCCCTTGCCATCAACCATTTGATTTCCTCATACACCACACCTAGATTTGCCACGTAATTTGCAGGCATATTGCCTTCTTGAAAAATGTGAGTAATTTAAATTTTGTCTAATTTGACAATCATAACGAGGCACTCTTGGATTAAAAGTTTGATTGTTAGACTAGGAGACATCTTTTTAATCAAGCAATTAATGATATTCAGTGAGTCACTTTCTAACCATACCTTTGTATGCCCTCCATGAATAGCAAGTTGAAACCCAATGTAAGCTGCATTTTCCTAAGATATTAAATACATAATATTATAAAATACTCCAATATGAATAATATAATCATATTTGACATCATTGAGAATTAGTTAGGGGTGACATACATGAATCTTGATAACATATTCTAGATTTAAACTCATACAAAAATCTAACATAATTATAAGTCCCTTTTCAATATAGCTTCATAATGAACAATTGATTCAAACCATGAGTAAGGACTTGACATTTGAAGCATTGGGATAGTTGAATTATATTTTAGACTTTGATTCTCTTCCAAGAGAAACAAGTACACTTATGAATTTCATTTGAGCTAATTATGACTACAATCCATTTCAATGGGATTTGAGTACTATTTACATAAATATTTGTTAAGGCCATTAAAATGGTATTATATCCATGTTGATTTAAATTAATATTTGTAGAGGGATGTAAGTAATATTTATATAAATATTTATCAAGGATATTACATAAGATTAGGATAACTAAGAGTTGTTAACATTCTAAAGATGCTAAGAGGAATAATGACAAGGTTAGACCCAATCGTGGCATAATAAGGAAGAGAAGTTCATTTGAAATATTCTAGTAGGTCAGTAATTAGATATAAATGATGAGATGAATGAATCAAAAGGAATATTTTGAGGGCTATGTACAAGATAAGCAGTAAAAGGAAATTATATGCACTTACTACTATAGTAGAAATTCAATCCTATAAAAAGTCATAAATTTGATATTCAAGATAGAGATATATTTGATTATGAATCAATTGAAGAGTTAAAAAATGTGAAGTTTTCATGCACAAAGATAAAAGATCATACATCCTTATGGTGAGATCACGTGAAAATAAAGAGACAAAGAAGAGGAAAAGAGAAGATTGAGTCTTGGGATCTAATGCTACTAAATTGAATGCCATGTTCTTATTAGTGAATTACTTAGTTTATTTAAAAAATAGAAAATTTAAAACAAAGCATATGAATGCTAAGGACTATACAAAGGAATTATGCACATTCAATGTTCAATATGGCCCTGCATAGGTTAGATGGAGAAATAATCTCAATATATATACATGAATTGCAATTGCTAATTCGATGTCAACTCAAAATGATTAAAGTAAGGATAGTAGAAAAGGATTATTAGTATGCCTTAAAGGTAGATGAAAATGTGAAAATAAAAATAAAATGCATCTAGGGGATTCCCCTTCTTTTCCTTGTCCTCTTCCCTCTATTGTTATTCATAGAGGAAGAGAACAATATAGGGTTGTAGCATCCTAAAATTTCACCCTTTGCAATTTTGACCACATTTCAGGCCCTCACCTTACTAGCAGTCTCATCCCCATGCTTGATCAGGACCCATTTATGCCTCCCCTGTGCAACTAAACTTCATTTTTCTATCTTACAAATTGCATAGCCTCTTTTCCCTAGCTTACAATAGGGTAGGACCATGCTGCCATGCCTTGGTCCTCCCTAATTATGACCTATTCTAGCTCCTAATCCCTATCTCAAATATGAGCAAAAAATTACTTCCCCACGTCGACCTATGTCAGAAAATTAAACAATTGATGATAGGCAAGTATATAAGGATATTTTCCCCTTTCATTTGCAATCAATCAATGATAAAGATATATGGTGCAGGAGCACCCTTCTAAGGTCTTCCTCCACTTGGATTTTGTTGGGATTTTGCTTCTTTAAGAAGCCATGTAAATGTAATAAGAGCCAAGAGCTCATTGGTCTTGTTTAGGTCCTAGTTTAGGTCCTAGGTTCACAAGTCTAGGTTGAGTTTTCTTGTGGAGTAGAGGGTATGTGTGCCATTGAAGAGTTTGGGGTCCTTTTAGCATGGTTGTGTCCATAGGATAGCCCAATGTGGGCCTAAAAGTCAAGAAAAACAACATTGCAAAAGTTGCTCAAAAGTTGCAAAAAGTTGCATGACAACTTTTCAAAGTTGTCATGCAACTTTTCCACCTAATAGGTCATAACCTTAGCTTGGCATGGAGAACCCTAACCTTGGCACACAAGCTAAGGAAATGAAATTATATATTATTGCAAACCCTAAAATGAGGGGTTGGATGCCAGATTGTATGACCCAAGAGAAAAGACCTTGACTGTGACTGTGTTTTTGTTGTCAGTCGGCACAAATGGAGCATTAAAAGATTGAAAATGGATTGTTTTGCAGACTAAAATGTGTTGAGAGTCTTGTATTGTGTTTATACTTTCATTTTGAGCATTTAGGTTAGGTTTATTGTGCAGGTTTTGTGTGCTTTGTAAATATTTTGTGAGTTACTCTTTCACTATCCAGTTTTGGACTGTTTTGTGTAAATGGGTTGACAACTCCTATCCTCATTATGGAAACACCATGAAACCATGGGGAATAGGAGTGCAGACCCTATACAATATCTCAGAGGAAGCAGGGCCCTTGAAGATGCAGGAAAACCTTTCAAAGACCCACTCCTAGGCGAGACTGGACTGTGCTCGACTAGGAAGGGTTGAGGTTGCAGAGGTCCGTGAGAGCAAGGAAGGACAAGGAAGGAGGAACCCTTTGGAGGAGTTGTAGAGGGGTGTTTGGAGCATCATTAGTGAGAAGGAGGATCTTCCACCAATCCAGAAAAGGTGGTGAAGATAGCAGACCATCACTGTGACCTTGGCAGGCCTAAAAACCCTCATAAAAACCCTCAAAAACCCCTAAATTCACCTAGGGTAGTGTACAGACACTTGGAGGCCCAAAACCAAGAAAATATTCAAGCCTTTTCCAAATGAATAGCAGTCCCTTTGGGAAGTTTCACAAGTTTGGGCATCATTTGCAAGAGGGAGCCCTAAAAGTCCGGAATGGAGGCCTAATTGGGCACATTCCTTGTAGCCCTATTTTGTAGGAAAGAAGCAAAATAGTGAGATCAGTGACAAATAGGAAGGTCAAAACCTCTTGGGGGCACATGAATGGGTGGATAAATATGTCAAAGACCTGTCCTATCCTTGCTAGGACTTGAGAAGGTATAGGAAGAGTTAAACCCTTATTAGCCTATGTTAGGGTATTTGGAGCTTGTGAGTAGGTGAGACCTTAGGAGAAGAATCACATGTTGTTGGTGGGTGGATTGGGAAAGGTCAGGGGATTACACAAGAAAGGGATTCCTAGAGACCCTAGGGTGTGGTTGGAACACCTGGTGATCCATGGAGAGGATCAAGGAGCATAGATTAGGCTAGTCTATCCCATACCCATTCCCATCAAATTGGTATCAGAGCAAGTTAAAGATTTGGTGGACCGTGCATGTCTCTATATTCTGGTGAATCAGTAGGGGAGAACATAATGGTCACTAATGTAGAGCTAGCTAGGGAGGTAGAAGAACAAAAGGAGAAAAATAGACTCCTTGAAGATGCTATGAGTGAGATAAGGAACAAGCTGCAAGAAGTGGTTGATCAGAGAGCACAAGAACTCCGAGGTGCGGACACTAGTGATAGAGGAAAGAAAGCTATTGATCTAGATGACATCATATCTGAACTAGACCCCTTAATCAATGAAGAACCTTTTGTAAAGGTCATCAAGGCTTTGAATACAAAAGCTTTTGAAGGATTGCCACATTTCAGTGGAAGGATGGACATAGACACCATCATGGAATGGATTGAAGGTATGGAGAACCACTTTGAGTGTGAAGGTGTGACAAAAGATCAAAAGGTTAAGGCTGCCAAATCAAGACTAAGGGGAGCAGCCTTGACATGGTGGAAGTACTTGCAAGAGGAGAGAATTAGCATGGGGAAGCTACCTATTGCAAACTGGAAGGCCATGGTGAGTAAGATCAAGGAGAACTACTTGCCAGAGGATTATGAAGTCCAACTTCATAAGAAGAGACAGGGATTGAAACAAAAAGATCTTGATGTGGCCTCCTACATAGAGGAGTTTCAAAATCTTTGTCTTAGATCCAAAGTCCAAGAAGAGGAATCTATCAAGGTGGCTAGGTATCTAAGTGGCCTAAAGTGGAACATCCAAGAGGAGATAAGCCTATGGACTCCTACCACTGTCCAAAAGTGTCATCAGCTTGCTGCTAACGTGGAAGAGAGGAAAAAAAGGAAGGGAGACTCCAACAACAGGGGTAGAGGTAGAGGTAGAGATCAAATGAGTCACCGAGGTGGTTACCAAAGCAAGGCAAGTGAGCAAAGGAATCAAGGAGAGTCCAAGTTGATTGAGTGTAATAGTGAAACCACTCTTAGAGGAGGCCATTCTCAAGGAAGAGGTGCACAAGGGGGCCCAAATAGGGGCATAGGTACTAGCAGGGGTAATTCCTACTTTTCAACCATGAAATGCTACAATTGTGGTCAATTGGGACACCCGACCTATAGATGCCCTGACAAGCCTACTTCATCAAATAGTGGAAAGAGGGTTTCTTATGCCCATGAAGACACATCAAGCAGCAAAAAACCTGAGGTGGACCATATTGAATCAGAGATTGGAGAAAATTTGATGTTCAATAGAGTCTTGATAAGACATCCAGTTAAGGATGAACCTAAGCATAGGAGAGCATTGTTTAGGGTGAGATGAAAAATCCTTGGTAAGGTTTGCAAGGTGAAGGTGATAGTTGATTCAGAGTCAACTGATAACATCATATTAGATGAGGCAACCAAGAAGTTGAAACTCACAAAGATAACCCACACTAGTCCTTACAAGGTGACATGGTTGAATCAAGGATAGAGTGTGCTTGTCAATGAACAGACTTGGGTAGAGTTCTCTATTGGAGGATACAAGGATAAGATCCTTTGTGATGTGTTACCCATGGATGCTTGTCATCTGCTACTAGGTAGACCCTGGAAATTTGATAGGAAGATGATCTATGATGGAGAGGAGAACTCCATTTCCTTCAAGAAGGACAACAGAACCTACAAGATTCAGTCTCTGATAGAGAATGATGAGGGAACCTCAAGAACACCTAGTGTCTTACTTAATACTGGTAAAGAGTTCTTACACCTGCTGCATGAAGAGGAGACAGTGGGATATGCCATCTTTGTGAAGCCAAAGGAGGAGGAAGATAAGTTGTAGATAGAGGCACCTAAGGAGGTAAAGCAAATGTTGCAAGAGTATAAAGACATAGTGAGTGATGGAGCACCTGCAACACTTCCACCAAGAAGGTCTATAAGCCATCAAATAGACTTTGTCCTCGATGCATCCCTACCGAATAAATCAGCGTATAAGCTCACACCTGATCAAAACAAGGAGGTGGCAAGGCAAGTGCAGGAGTTGTTGGATCAAGGACTGATTAAGAAGAGCATCAGCCCATGTGCAGTCCTGGTAGTACTAGCAACAAAGAAGGGAAGCAAGTGTAGACTTTGCACTGATTCAAGGGCAATCAATAGGATCACCATAAGGTATAGATTTCCTATTCCTAGAATAGAGGATTCGATGGATTGTTTAGGAGGTACCATGTATTTTACTAAGTTGGACCTTAAAAGTGGTTATTATCAGATTAGGATTAAGGAGGGTGATGAGTGGAAGACCGCTTTTAAGACCATAGAAGGGTTGTATGAATGGCTTGTGATGCCATTTGGACTTACCAATGCCCCAAGCACCTTCATGAGGTTGATGAATGAGGTGTTGAAGGACTTCATAGGTAGATTTGTGGTGGTGTACTTAGATGACATACTCATCTATAGCAGAACCAAAGAGGAGCACCTAGAACATTTGAGGTTAGTCCTAGAGAGGTTGCATGAAGAGAAGTTGGCAATCAACTTAGAGAAGTGTGACTTTTTGAAGCAAGAGTTAGTCTACTTGGGGTTTGTAGTGTCTAAGGGAACCTTGAAGATGGATCCAAGCAAAGTGGAGGCAATCTTGAATTGGCCTGCCCCTAAAACAGGGACTGAAGTTAGGAGTTTCCATGGTTTAGCCCAATTCTATAGAAAGTTTGTGAGGAACTTTAGTGGCATATGTGCACTAGTACTTGACACCATAAAAGGAGGCCTTAAAACTAAGTTCAAATGGACTGAACAAGCTGATGAAGCATTCCAATTATTGAAGCAAGAAGTAGCCACAAAACCCATCCTACTCTTACCTACTTTTGACAAGTTATTCACATTGGAATGTGATGCAAGTGGCATTGCAGTAGGGGGTGTATTGAGTCAAGAGGGAAGGCCTGTGGCATTTTTCAGTGAGAAGCTTAATGAGGCAAAGAAGAGGTATTCAACATATGATCTAGAGTTGTATGCACTAGTTCAGTCTCTCAAGAAGTGGAGGCATTACCTACTCCCAAAAGAATTTGTGGTGTTCACAGATAACCAGGCTTTGAGTTACATCAGCACTTAAGAGAAGCTTAGCAATAGACATTTGAAGTGGATGGAGTACCTCCAATCCTTTACCTTTACCATCAAGCATAAAAAGGGGCAGCTTAACAAGGTGGTAGATGCTTTAAGCCGGAAGTTGTTGACTGTCCAAGAATTACAATTGCAGAGCATAGGGATAGAAGGTTTCAAGGATCTCTATGAAGAAGATGAGGACTTCTCATCAGCCTACAAGGTCTGCAAGGAGTTTGAGAATCACTTTCATGGTGAGTACGCAGATTACACTCTTCAAAATGGTCTCTTGTTCAAAGGCAATTAGTTATGTGTGCCTATAGGATCCATGAGAGAAAATCTCATACAAGAGAAACACAATGGAAGTCTAAGTGGACACTTTGGAATCAATAAAACTTTGGATCTAGTACAGAGGTACTACTATTGGCCTAGGTTGCCAAGGGATGTGAGAAGGTATGTGGAAAAATGTGGTGTGTGTCAAAGGGAAAAAGGAGGATCAAGCAATGCAGGCCTCTATCAGCCATTACCGATCCCAAATAGGCCTTGGGAGTGTGTGAGCATGGACTTTGTGGTAGGACTCTCCAAGACAAAGACAGGTATGGATAGCATCTATGTGGTGGTATACAGATTTTCTAAGACAAGCCATTTTATTCCATGTAGAACTACCCATGATGCTAGTTATATTGCACACCTCTTCTTTAAGGAGATTGTAAGGATTCATGGACTCCCATTAAGTATTGTTTTAGATAGGGATAGCAAGTTCATGGGCCATTTTTGGCAAACCTTATGGAGAAGACTAGGGACTAATTTATCATTCAGCTCAGCTTACCATCCACAAACTGATGGTCAAACTGAAGTCATTAATAGGTTGTTAGGCAACTTGTTGAGGTGTCTAACCAAGGAGTATGGGCAGACTTGGGATCTAGTTATTCCACAAGCTGAGTATGCCTACAACGACAGTGTAAGTAGGACCACTGGAAGGAGTCCTTTTGAGGTTGTTTATGGCAGACATCCAAGAGGGGTGTGTGAACTAAGAGAACTTGGTTCCATGGAGATGAAGAGTGGGCAAGCAGAGGACTTCACTCAAAAAATCAAGGAAGTCCAAGAACAGGTCAAGAGAGCCATCCTAGAGTCTACTCAAAAACTGAAAGCTAAAGTGGATGAAAAAAGGAGAGAGGTTTAGTTCAAAGTGGGTGACTATGTGATGGTCCATTTAAGTAAAGCTAGAATGAAAAGCAGAAAGCCTACTAAACTACAAATGAAGAGGGTAGGACCTTGTAGAATTCTGTCCAAATATGGTGAAAACGCCTACAAGGTGGATCTTCCTTCAGATTTGGCTATATCACCAGTCTCAATGTTGCTGATCTGATATTATACAAAGGTGAAATAGTAGGGCAAATTGAGAATCAAGCCAAGGTGCTGCAGGACTTGGATGTGAATGCCTTACCTCAAGTGAAGCAACCCATAGCAGAGGAGATCTTGGAGTCAAGGGTGAAGAAGTCTACTAGACACTAGGTCTACTTGGAACACTTGGTGAAGTGGGCAGGTCAACCTGAGTCTGAAGCCACTTGGGTTGAAGAGGGCAGGTTCAAGAAACTTGGTATTGACCTGGCTCTCATCCCTCCCCTAGTTCCTTAATTTTGTGCAGAGGGGGAGTATGGTGCAGGAGCACCCTTCTAAGGTCTTCCTCCATTTGGATTTTTTTGGGATTTTGCTTCTTTAAGAAGCCATGTAAATGTAATAAGAGCCAAGAGCTCATTGGTCTTGTTTAGGTCCTAGGTTCATAAGTCTAGGTTGAGTTTTCTTGCGGAGTAGAGGGTATGTGTGCCATTGATGAGTTTGGGGTCCTTTTAGCATGGTTGTGTCCATAGGATAGCCCAATGTAGGCCTAAAAGTCAAGAAAAGCAACATTGCAAAAGTTGCTCAAAAGTTGCAAAAAGTTGCATGACAACTTTTCAAAGTTGTCATGCAACTTTTCCACCTAATAGGTCATAACCTTAGCTTGGCATGGAGAACCCTAGCCTTGGCACACAAACTGAGGCAAAGAAATTATATATTGTTGCAAACCCTAAAATGAGGGGTTGGATGTCAGATTGTACGGCCGAAGGAAAAAGACCTTGATTGTGACTGTGTTTTTGTTGTCAGTCGGCACAAATGGAGCATTAAAAGATTGACAATGGATTGTTTTGCAAACTAAACTATATTAAGAGTCTTGTATTGTGTTTATACATTCATTTTGAGAATTTAGGTTAGGTTTATTGTGTAGGTTTTGTGTGCTTTGTAAATATTTTGTGAGTTACTCTTTCACTATCCAGTTTTGGATTGTTTTGTGTAAATGGGTTGACAACTCCTATCCCCATTGTGGAAACACCATGAAACCATGGGGAATAGGAGTGCAGAACTTGTACAGTATCTTAGAGGAAGCAAGGCCCTTGAAGATGTAGGAAAGCCTTTCAAAGACCCCACTCCTAAGCGAGACTGGACTGTGCCTGGCTAGGAAGGGTTGAGGTTGCAGAGGTCCATGAGAGCAAGGAAGGACAAGGAAGGAGGAACCCTTTGGAGGAGTTGTAGAGGGGTGTGTGGAGAATCATTGGTGAGAAGGAGGATCTTCCACCAATCTAGACAAGGTGGTGAAGATAGCAGACCATCACTATGACCTTGGCAGGCCTAAAAACCCTCATAAAAACCCTCAAAAACCCCTAAATTCACCTAGGGCAGTGTACAGACACTTGGAGGCCCAAAAATAGGAAAATATTTGAACCTTTGCCAAATAAATAGCAGTCCCTTTGGGAAGTTTCACAAGTTTGGGCATCATTTGCAAGAGGGAGCCCTAAAAGTTTGGAATGGAGGCCTAATTGGGCACATTCCTTGTAGCCCTATTTTGTAGGAAAGAAGCAAAATAGTGAGATCGGTAACAAATAGGAAGGTCAAAACCTCTTGGGGGCACATGAATGGGTGGAGAACTATGTTAAAGACCTGTCCTATCCTTGCTAGGACCTGAGAAGGTATAGGAAGAGTTAAACCCTTATTAGCCTATGTGAGGGTATTTGGAGCTTATGAGTAGGTGAGACCTTAGGAGAAGAATCACATGTTGTTGGTGGGTGGATTGGGCAAGGTCAGGGGATTCCACAAGCAAGGGAAGTCCTAGAGACCCTAGGGTGTGGTTGGAACACCTGGTGATCCAAGGAGAGGATCAAGGAGCATAGACTAGGCTAGTCTATCCCATACCCACTCCCATCAATATAGCATAACAGTTTGCATAAAATGGTGGAGAAGGCAAGGAGACTACATTCAAGCATTCAAGCATTCAAGTATTCAAACATTCAAGAATTCATCATCAAGAATTCCTCAAGGCCACATACTCTTCATCTATCGAGTGGAGCAATATTACATCATTCATTTGCAAGCATGTCTATGTGTTAGGGTTTTGTCATGTTCATGCCATTTCATACAACATATTTGATTAAATCTAAGAAGCAAAGCATCATCATCATCATCTATTACAGATACAGAGGTATAAATTTCCATCATTTATTTCAAGCATTTGCAGTATTTATTTCAAGGTTGTTTACAAACCAAGGTTTGAATTAAGAAAACCCCTATTCCCAACCCCTTTCTTCTTCTTTTTGTGTGTAGGAAGTAGGTGTGCAACTATACTTCTGTAATTAAGCTTTATTTGCAGAGACGAAAAAACCCTTTTCGACGTGCAAAAAGTTCAAAGGGCCAAGTTGGGGGCAACTTGGTCCAAACACACGGTCCCTGCAACTTTTGGTAGATTTCGTAGATCAACTCTGAATCATCTCAAACTTCTCAGATCCAGGTGCATGACGGAATCTCAAAACTGTAGCTCATTGTTTCCACTTATTTTGTCTTCAATTTCAACACTTTACTTATTCAACTTACAAAACAGGGTCAAACACATTCCAAACATCAATCAATCTACTTAGTATTCAGTCCTTGCATCATTTAGGATTGGATCTATTAGATTCATCCCCCTCTTTTGAAAGTAAAGTTCTCCAAGTGAAAATTGAGCTTAGTGAATTCTCCTTTCCAAGTGGTGAATTTATAAGCCACCAATTTTTCACTTTACATTTTGGTGAACCCGATGTGAACACCCTTAATTCTAATTTTTGTTTTCAGATTTGAGTGTATGCAATTTACAATTCAAATTTTCAATTACAAGTTTAAATTCCCTTGCAAATTTTAAGAATTAGGAAGTTAAATTTACAAAAAACCCCCAATTTTTAGATTCAAAATTGAGCTTGTCATTTTTCTAAATTGGATTAATTGTTTCATATCTGAGAACTCTTCAATTTTACAATTCGAGTTTTCATTTGCATGTTCAATTTTCAAAAAAATTAAGTGGTTAAATAAAAAGAAACCTCAATTTTTAAATTTAAAATTGAGCTTGTGGGTTGTGTAGATCTTGAATTAATTTTTAAATTTGAGTCCTTCAATTTAAAATTTCACTTTCCCTACTTACAACATTCAAAGTTTCAAATTTAAATTTTTGAAATAAAGCGGGTTATGCAATAAACCCTAATTTTTAAAATTAAATTAATCTTGTGCAATTTCAAATTTTCCTTTAAGCATTTAGTTGACCCAATTAAATCTAAAGCCTCTTGTCTTACTTCTAAACATCATAAAAGTTGACCCTTAAGTGTGCCCATTTTTTTTGTTTTATTCTTTCAATTAATCATCTTCTCAAACATCCTAAGTGTGTCCTATTTTGACCTTCAATTCTTATTTTCGCATATCTAGACATCTCCAATTCCCATATCCTTCTAGAATTTGCATTAGAATCACAATATCTTGCTTCCCTGAAAATTTGGTAAAAAGTTGGTCGGACCAAGTAGGTACCTACTTGGTCCCGACTTTTTCTCCTCAAATTTTGGGAGCCTGTTTTGACTATATTTTGCTGCTCAATTCGAGAGATTTGTGAAATTTTATTGATTTTAGGTCACCCTAAGGTCGAAAACAAATCTGAATTTCAACATTTCAATATTTTAAATTTTAAAATTAAGAGGTTAGTTTTGGACAACCCTAATTTTATATTTAAATCTTCCCTCTTTTCAATTTTCAATTTTTAAAATTAAGAGGTTAATTTCAATAGGCCCTAATTTTGAAATTGAGTCTCTTTTGTATAATTTTCATTTTCAATTTACTAGGAGATTGCATTATTTATCTTTATTCTTTCAATCAATTTCTTCATTTAATTGAATAATCATTTTTCCTAGAATTTTGCATTATTCAATTATCCTAGATCTCATTTGAATTACATAAATTTAGTGGTTGAATTTACAAGAGCCCTAATTTATAAGTTATCTTGTGGATTGAATCTAGTTCATTGCATTCACTTATTTCATTGCAAGTTTCCTTTTTCTTAATTGGGAAAAATGTCAAATTTCTTTTTACAAGAGGAGGTTATTAAGCTGAAAGGATTTAAGATATATGAAAACCCCCTTAATGAAATTACCAACAATTCCTCTCCCAAAATTTCTCTCCCTAGAGAGGACATATTTATGCAAGAAGACATTTTTAACACTTCTCTCAACGATCTCCCTATTTGGGATGAACCATTAGAGCATGGCGTGGATTATTCTCTTAATATGTTTCTCTCTCATGAGAACACCTTGGAGAAAGAGGATAATCTTTTGGTAAAAGAAGTTGAAATGACTAAGAATTCTTTTGATAACATACCACCCTCTATTCATTTCAATAGCCTTCCTCCTAGAGATGAAGCATTAATTACATATGATAGTCTCTTTCCTATTGGTTGTCTTAATCACAAAGATATCTTAGAGAAAGAAGATGATGCTATTTCCCATAATTGTAATTCTATCTCTCCCAAAAATGAAGAGCCAAACAAAGATCAAATCAATAAAATTCATATTGTTGAGAAATAAAAAATTCTTCCTAATTATCATATAATGCCTTACACATATAACAATGAGGTGTCTGATTTAGATGAGACCATTACAAATTGAAGCACAGTATACTTTCTTAGCTCCTAAAATCCTCTCTCCAATTCAAAAAAATACATCATCTCCTACTAAATAACTTCCTAAAGAAGAACTCTTAAAGGATGATTGGGGGTCCTTAGATTTCACACCTTCTTTTTCTAGAAAATCTAAGATGCTAGAATTTGATTCTCACAATGTTTCTCCTAAATCATGTCTAGAAATTGACTGGGCCTCTTTAAACTTCAATCCAATTCCACCTAAGAGAAAACCCCCTCTTTATCCCACACATGGATGCAATGGACAAGTTTTAGGATGCATGCAACAAAGTCATGAAAGTCATGAGAAAACACACTTTTCTAGTGAAAAGCTAGGTTTCCAACCTCTTCCTTTGTCAACATCTGAGCCTTCTCCATTGTCTAGTGAATCCACAACTCCTCATTCCAATTTTGTGTTACATCAATAAAATTTTTTGTCTGACCTTCTCCATGCCAATTTAATTTCTCTCCTTTGCCCTAAAAGAAGAAGGAAACATAAACAACCTCTTGAAAATTCTTCTTTTTGCAAGTATCATCAAATTCATGGCCATTCTACTAATGAGTGTCAATATTTGAAAACAAAAATACAACATTATATTGATTCAGGCATAATAAAAATAACATCTAACCATGAATGGCATAATTATCCTGATAATTTCAAATAACATTCAAGTTCCTATTATGTTTCTCCTCACTATGTGACATTGTTAACCTACCTATTGGGGGCTCGTTGTCATTCATGGTGGTACAATTTCAAGTGTAATCATATTTAGTGAGCAACATAATAGTCTATTCCTTCTTATCTCTATGCTTGGGGGGCAAGAATACTATCTTTTCTCTTCCTAAGGTTTCACTATTTTCACTATGGATTGCATTATTCATAACTTGATGTCCTTTCCTTCACGCGAGCACATGTTTTTTCCTTTGTTAGAACCTATTATTTGCTTGAAATGATATGTCTTTTATAAATGATCTCTCCTTAGAGAAGTTTTGTGATCCTTCATCTATCTCACTCTTTCTCTTTGAATATTACCTCTTCTTTTGTGTTGCATTTTTCATAACGCGATGCCCTTTCTTGCATAGAGTTATCCTTCATGCGAGTACATGTGTGTCCCTTGTTAGGACCTATTCTTTATTTAAAATGGTACATATCTTATAAATAATATCTCTTTAGAAGTTGTGTAATTATTCTTGTTGTCCTTACACTTGGGGGGCAATGATCTATCTCTCTCTCTTTCTCCTTTCTAAGGATCCACTTTTCCTTTGTTGAATAGTGTTTGCTTATGATTTGATGTCATTCCTTGGGTGAATCTATTGTTTTCTCAAGTTTCTATCTTATACAAGAGGTGCAAGTCCTTAGCTACAACCTCTTCGTCACTTGGCAATGTACACTTATCATAAACTTACTCCTCAAATTGGCTCAAAAGTATGTCATCCTTCATCGAGAATCCCTTTCACCTAGAAATAGGAGGAAGGTATGCATTCTTGTTATCCTTCCCTTCTTTTGGTAGAAGATATTATGTTTGTTCAAGATAGCTCCTCTTGGAGGTAGATGTCTTTTGAACAAAGATCTCTTCTCCTCCAAGGATCCCTTTTACACTTGTTTCAAGATATCTCTTTTTCAACTATCTTATCCTTGCTTGAAGAGTATTCCCTCTCCAACTTGGATTTATGACATTGTTGCCTAAAGGATATCTCCTTGGTGATGAAAGTAAAGTATGCTTGTCTCTAGCTTCCTTAAGACATCAACATAGTGCTATGTTGACATCTTAAGGAGGGGAACCCATATCCCTCCCTTTGTATCATATTGTAGTATACTTTTGCATATCATTTTCGCATGTCTTAAACAAGTTATTCATTCTCCAAACCAGAGTAAAAAAACTTTTAGAGCGAGATGCTTCACACCTAAAAATATACGCAACATGTTTGGTTACACATCATCGAAACCTAAGGAAAGACTCTTACACGGGATGACCTCGAAACTAGGGATGTATCTGTCTTAAATGGGGTGTTCATTCTCAAAACCACAGTAAAAAATCTTAGAGAGAGATGCTTCACACTTGAAACCGGACACATCATTTGATTCACCACTTGGAATTTGCATTTACATTACATGTCTTAAACAGGTTGAAGCACACTAAAAAAAAGAGCAAAGACTCTTACATGGGGTGCTATACACTTGAAACTAGACATCTCTTGCACACACACATGAGGACGGGCATAACTAGCTAAAAACAACTAGACTATTCTTACTCTCCTCCCCACATGGATCAATTAGATAAAAAATCTAGGGGCGAGTTGTCCATTTCCTTTTCCCACCATGGATCACCTAGATAAAATCATCTAGGGGCGAGCAATCCATTCCCTCTCTCATCATTCTTCTCATGGATCACCTGGATAAACACATCTAGCGTGTATTCATGCTCTCTCTTATTCCTCTCATGAACTCATAGTTTTTCTATTGATAGTTCATGGATGATGCTTTCTTTGCTCTTTTATGTGACTACTTGTGCTTCTAAGATGGCATTTTCAAGAATGATATTAGTTGTTGAGGCATTTTGATATTGAGGTCTCTTTAGCTAGTTGACTTGAGGTCTTGTTTGTTACTATTAGCTTTTGTTGTGTCTTTTTATGTGCCCTTGCATATGTTTGAGTGAGTTAAGATCCTAATATTGGGATCTTTGTTCCTCACAATTAGTGATATCTTATATTCCTTGTGTTCTTGCTCCACATTACTCATCTTCTTCATCCCTCTTTCTTCTACTGTACCGTGAGTATTTGCATAAGTTGATACTCCCAATAAAGTGGTGGCTAAATGTAACATCCTAAAATTGCACCCCTTACAATTTTGACCGCATTTCAGGCCCTCACCTTGTCGGTGTCATCCCCATGCTTGATTGAGACCCGTTTATGCCTCCCTTATGTAGCTAAACTTCATTTTTCTATCTTACAACTTGCATAGCCACTTGTCCCTGGCCTAAATTAGTGTAGGACCAAGGCACCATGCCTTGGTCTCCACTAGGACCAGGGCGCCACACCCTGGTCCTCCCTAATCAGGACCTATTCAGGTCCCTAAGCCATATCTCAAATATGAGTGGGAAATTACTTCCCCATGTCGGTATATGTCAGAAAATTAAAAAATTGACAACAAACAAGTATATGAGGAGATTTTCCCCTCTCATTTACAATCAATCAATCATAAATTTAGTATAATAGATAGCATGACAAAGTGGATAAGGAAAAGAGACTACATTCAAGAATTCAAGCATTCATCATCAAGCATTCCTCAAGGCTGCATATTCTTCATCTATCCATTGAAGAAACATTACATAATTCATTTGCAAGCTTGTGTGTGTTAGGGTTTTGTCATGTCCATGCCATTTCATTCAATAAATGTGATTACATCTAAGAAGCAAAGCATCATCATCATCTATTGTAGATCTAAAGATATACCTTTCCATAATTTATTTCAAGCATTTGCAGTATTTATTTCAAGGTTGATTCCAAACCAGGGTTTGACTTAGGCAAACCCCTATTCCCAACCCCTTTCTTCTTCTTTCTATGTGTAGGAAGCAGGTGTGCAGTTGTACTTATGGAATTAAGATTTATTTATAGAGACAAAAAACTCCTTTTCGATGCGTGGAAAGTTCAAAGGACCAAGTTGGGGGCGACCTGGTCCGAACACATGATCCCTGCAACTTTTTGTAGATTTCGCAAAGAAGCTCCAAATCATCTCAAACTTCTCAGATCCAGGTGCATGACGAAATCCCAAATTTGTAGCTCACTGTTTCCACTTATTTTGTCTTTAATTTCAACACTTTACTTATTCAACTTACAAAAGAAGGTCAAACACATTCCAAACATCAATCAATCTACTTAGTATTCAGTCTTTGCATCATTTAGGATTGGATCTACTAGACTCATCCCCCTCTTTTGAATGTAAAGTTCTCCAAGTGAAAATTGAGCTTAGTGAATTCTCCTTTCCAAGTGGTGAATTTGCTAAGCCACTAGTTTTCCACTTTACAAGGGTAGAGGACAAGGTAAATAAGGAGAATCCAACACAATATATAGTAACAATTACAATTGAAGCACACGATGCAAAAAATAGGGATGCATGATAAAAGTGGTAGAAATAACAAAGATATGAAAAGATAATTTAATTACATTGTGGTAATTTATTTATGCTAAAATTAGGTTATATGTGAGCCATGTAGCTTAGGGAAAATATCTTGTAGCCATTGAAGCACTTTACTTTTTTAATGTATGTTGTAATGATCTACAAAAAGAAAAAAAAAAAAACGTTAATTGTTCTTTACTATATAAGTAGGGGAAATGGCCCCTAACCCTTTCAAAACATAAGTAAAGTTAAACATAAAGAGCATAACGTTGTCATCATATAAAAGGATAGCCACTAGGCTAGACAAAATAACTAAGTAATAAAGGATAACAAAATAACATACTAGAGGACAACTATTAAAGATAACTGCAATCTCATCCTAATCTACAACTCCTATGGACATGTTCTTCTTTTTCTCCTTCTTAGTGGTACCCTCTACCTTAATATCCCTTTGCTTCTTATTTCTCTTATTCAACTTTGATTGAACAATAACCACTCCAACAAATTTTCTCATTAGCCCATCGATTACTTTGATAAGCTAGTTCATTGTAGTATTCATTATTATCACTCTATATTAGTATAGTTTTAAATTATCATACATATTATCCAATTTTTTTTTAATAATTTCAACACTCGACACTATCATTTTGTTAACTATTGAATTCTCCTACTTTTCTTTTTTCTATATTCATATAGTTTAGCTGCTGGTTTTTCCCTTAAGCTAGACTACATCATTTTATGAGCACTCATAATTTTATTTTACTTTCTAGTTATTTGTATTTATCTTGTGATAATTAAATCTATTATAATATTTTATTTTAATATTATTGTTTTGATTGAAGGGGGAAAATAGGTTTTAAGGGGACCAAAAACTCCGTACAACAAGTTTTGAAGGGACCTGAAACCCTCAGATTTTTTACGGATCCCAAACCAATAAAGGAACATTGCAAAAAGATACATCAAAGAGATAAAGTAGCCTAGCCACAACCAAACAACATAGGTCAAACATTACAGAACTGGTGGCGAAAAGAAGGTTAAAGCTACCCCAAAAGACTTTACATAAACATGAACATAGGGGACAAGGCTTCCTCAGCCAGAATCATGGGTTTTATCTAGGGTCCCACAACCACATCCTTGAGATTTAACCCTACTACAAACAACATGCATATAACAAAACTCACTTCGCTAGCTTCCTCACAGCTAAAGAACAGGGATTCAACGATCCCTCAACAGTAGATCCAGGCATGTCTAGCCTTAAGGGTGGGTTTTACAAGGATCCCACAACCACCAACAATGAGTTTTTGATTATCTCTAGCAAAATCCATCTTCACCTCCATAGAAGACAGAGCCACCTCAATAAGAAAAGCCAGAAAAAACCAAAGCTTCTAGGTGAGGGCCAACCAAAAAATAAAACTTGCAAAACCACAATTGAAGTTGAGAAGGAAACCCTGCACTAAATCAATAGAAAAGTCCATCGGACATAGAAATCTCTGTTTGAGATCACAAAAGACTAATGAAAAAATAGATCCACCCTTACCAACAACAAAGCCTCCATAAGAAGCAAAAATCCCTTTACAACACCTCAAGAAATATGCAATAAAGCACATACAAAAGGGGAAAAGAACAAAAGCCTCTACATTGGACGAAGTAGAGACCATCAAAACAAGAAAAAGGATGGGGAAGAAGGGCACAGGAAGCACCTAGTCCACACCCACCAACAGATGCAAAGGCTAGGAACCCAACGAAACCACCACCACTCCAAAAGAGAGTAGATCCACCATAGCATCAACACCATCACCCACAAAAACCCTAGACTAAGAGCCAAGATCAGTCGCCTCGTGCTTTCCCACCAAAACCGCACACTAACTCCGCCACAACACCAACCTCCCAAGCCGCACACCGAACCAACAACCACAAAGAAAGACTGAAGTCCGATCGTATCACCAGCAAGGAACAAGTGTAGGACAGAGCCACGAGGCTTAGCAAAAACTCCACCGCCATCCCCATCTGCATAACCATCACTATCGCCTCTCTCTCTAGAAGCATAACGAACTTCACAGAAAACCCAATACGTAGCCATGAACGCGGATGGAAAGGAGAAAAGGGGCTACACAGGCCAGAGTACAACAAACCCCGACAATTGCCACACAAAGAAGACTGCTAGCGACCTCCAGTCGTCATCATCTTCACCTTCACCGTCGTCCTCTGCATCCTCCCCTACAACGTCACGACCTCCCAGAACCCTAGTGCCTCTCCCACACTTTCTCCTGCTCTTGTTGTCCGTTCCGTGTTGCCTATTTTAATATTATTGTTAAAATAGTTTTATTCAATCTTTTTCTTATACTAGGTTTTGGATAGTTTTAGTTTATTGTTAGATCTTAATAAATAAAATATAATAATAAAATAATATATTAAAAACTATTTATTTTTGGAAAATAATTTCTTTGAGGGATATCCTATTGCAAAATCTCATGTCATTATGACTTTATTTGATCATGAAAAAGGTGATCTAAAATAATAATTATGTCTAATGGAATCTTTCTATGTGGTTTGGAGGGGAAATTAGACCATGTAGAATGTTTGACTAACACAAATACATGCCAATAATATTATCTAAAATGAACACAATCTAATTATTTGTGCTACAAGTTTTGGGAATGTTCTAATTGATTAAAGAAGAATAGGCCCAAAGCTTTTACATATCCGCTAAATAGCAAGCACAGGGTGCATGGGCAGCCAAAAAAATAAACCCAAAACAACTAGAATAGAACCGACAGACAACTAGAATAGAACCACTACACATAAATACAATAAAAAATTAAACAACCAACCATCCACCATAGACACAAAGGAATGACCTGCTGAGTGGGGTCACTATCATCTTTCCATTCATGGCATAACAATTTAACTTTATCAGCAAAGGACAAATTTTTGTTTGAATCTTTCCTTGAGGACTTAGCCATAGAATTTGGAGTATCCTTAATAGTGGAGGTGAGGGGATCTGATGTTGTAGTAGGAGAATCCAGATGCTGCTTGATCTTCGCCTTCTTTCAATCTCCTCCTAAATGGCGTGTAGAGAGGTAGAATTCTTCATAGCCATTTCCTTGCTTAGCAGTCATCTCCTCAACTTTCCATTTTAGTGCCTCATGGGTTTCCTTCAACTCTTCCATGTCTTTCCTCTCATCCCTCAGATTGATCTCTTTGAGTTTCTCCTCCATAGTCTCCTAATTTCTAGTTTCCCCACAATGTCGTTGGTTGCCATCCAAACCCTTTCATCTTTTTCTTCCATAGCCCAATTGTTACTATGAGCCTCCACCTCTGCCACCACTTCCAATTTGTTGATCTTCTTCTTGGCTACATTTAGGTGGGAAAACATACCAAGCAATACCATTTGTAAATAATTGGAAACAAATAAGCAAACATGTAGACAATGTCCTAGATATTGATGTAGGAATTAAAATAACAAATCCTCAAATTGTATAAATGAATGTATCTTAAATCTTCTTATTAGATGATTTTTAAGATGATCAAAATGAAATAGAATTAATCCTTAAATATAACTTTAAATATGTTAAATGACAAATGCCAAGTTTTGAAATAGCACTTCTTTACTTTTGAAATTGAAATATAAAAGCTTATTGACCATTTTTATTATTATAAATAATACAATCAATCTAAATTACTTGTACAAATTATGAATCTCATCTTAATTAAAAAAAAAATTAAAATAAAACAATAAAACAGATCCAAAGAAAAAAAGTACAAATAGAATTCATATTATATGTCTTGTTTCGACATAAACCAAATAGTTTATAGAGATATCATTACATAGAAAAATAGCCAAAACAAAATGATTCCCCAAAGAATTGAAAAAATGCAGAGCATGGAATTTTCACCATTACAAGAGTTATATGTTGGGTTTAACTGTTGACATATATTCAGTCTAATCCGATGCCAGTTTTCCGGCAGCGAAGTTAGAGAAGATGTTGGCGTGATGCTTATGAACTTGGCAGCATCTCCTTGATTTCTTTGAGACGAGCAACAACTTCTTTCATGATTGGTCTCGAGTCCGTTTCTATTGCAAGGCATTCAAAGGCCAATTCGGCAACTGCAGCAACCGTGACCTTCACCTCCTGATTTCTTTCAAACTTCAAACCTGGATCGACCAATTCATCCAAAACACCTCTTCTGATCTTATCCTTGGCCATATTAGCAAGGCTGATTTCATTTCTATTTCGCTTATTATCCACCGCTACTTTGGCAGAGATGATCTCCATCAAAACAACTCCCAAGCTGTAGACATCAGACTTGTCAGTGAGCTGAAAGCATTGATGGTACTCTGGGTCAACATACCCGGGCGTACCGTGCGGAGCAAGTGTAGCGTGTAAGAAATTCACGGGCACCAATCTGGAAAACCCAAAATCTGAAACTTTTGCTCTGAAATTTTCGTCGAGAAAAATGTGACTGGACTTAACATGTCCGTGAAATATGGGCGGATTGATGTTGTGGAGATACGCCAAGGCCTCAGCAGTTTCTATGGCAATATTTAAACGAGCTAACCAAGGCAAACCTGTGGGGGTTCTTTGGCTATCATGAATGTGATCAGACAAGGTCCCATTTGGCACGAATTCGTAAACAAGCAGTGTTATTGGACTCTGCGGGGGCGTACAGCCATAGAGACGAACAAGGTTTGGATGGCACAGAGATGACAATATTTGTACTTCGTTCATAAATTGTTCACCTGTTCCGGAGCTTTTCTGATGAAGCCTCCTCACTGCTACAGCTCGTCCGTCCGCAAGTTTACCCAGGTATACCGCGCCAAACCCTCCAACTCCAAGTTCGTTCTTCTCGTCGAAGAAATTTGTCGCCTGCTGAAGTTCTTGATAGGGAAATATGGACAAACTGCCAATCTTTTGAGCTGCTTCCATCTCGCTTCGCTGGCGGGTATGAGGCTGTTTTCTTCTCCTCATATACAAAATACAAAGCACCGCTACTGCTGCCATCAGCGCCACGCCTCCAACGGAGCCGCCTGTATTAGAATGGTAGAAATAATGTCATAAATGAAATTTTCTTTTTGCAATTGTGATACCCAAACATTTTTAGCTTTGCTACAGTATAAATCATGGTAACTGAAGAGGAAGGGATGATTACCTAGCGCAATAGCAGTCTTATTAGCAGTATTAGAACCACCTGGATGGTCTGAATTATAAATAATGGCAGAGATAACTTTGTTAGTACTATGGTTGGGAATATTGAAAAATAATTATTTCCATAGACATAAAAGTTTGACGCTTTTTATTTATCTGCCAATTAAATAGAGGAGGAGTTACGACTTTTACCAGGGCTCCCCAATTCGCATCTCAATTGCGTCGGATTACTGCTGTCATAAATGCAAAGCGCTTTCTTTGACTCGCAATGCTCACAACCTTTGCTGAAATTCCATTTTATTTTGAACCCATTCTTTATATCTTCATCTGACGGTCGATTAGTTGTGTCAATTTTTTTTACAGGTAGAAGCACCAATGATTTACAAAATGCAGGCAATTTCGAGTCTGAACTGGAAGAATAGTACCAACTCTTGTTACACTCTAAAGAATGCGCTATAGTGGACAAATACTCCCCGTTCTCTTCTGCGCACTCTCCCCATAGACTTAAATTCGTGTATTCATCGTAAATGTGAAACTGAGGGCTAGACCAGAATTCCGTTGTATGGTTACTGTTCGACGGGTTGCATGAATTTCCCCACATATTTATCTCAACTATTGTCATCGGATTGATAGGAAAATCTTTCCGGTGTTCAACAGGTTCCAGCAGATAGTATTGGTAGCCATTGATGTTAATTAATGGCATATTCACTTTATGATCACAGTCAAGCTGAAGAGCAGGGTCACCACAGCCGCTGTTCTGTGCTCCGAAGGGATATTCGAATAAATGACTCCCGCATTCGAAGGATTGTGGACAAGCTGAAGATGAAGGAGCGAGGCATGACATGAATATTGTGAAGATAAAAAAGAGGAAGCGCAGTGGGTATACAGGGGGTATATTGAAAGGCTGAGAATCGCAAATATGAAGAGGTAGTCCTTCCATTTTCATCATAGTTTATAACAGTGAGAAGAAAACAACGAGAAATGAAGCAAAGAGGGGACCATGATTAGCAATTAAATAGCAGAGAAAGATATGCGAGAGAAGGCCGAGAAACAATCAACCAAGATACCGGATTCTATACGCCAATTTGACTGGACTTCGTTACGAGTAGGGGTGAATACTACGCAGTTGAACTAGTCAATTAACATTTCAGTCGTGCATTTGCTAGATTCCACGCGTTCCCTTCGACGCATGACCAAATAAACGTTTGAATTCCGTGTTTCTTTTAGTTTGAAAGTTAACGTAATTTCACGAAGAGTCGAAGGTTGAAGATCTTATGTTGGGGGGATATTTTTCTGAAAATCATTCCACTAATAAGGAAATTGCAGCGAAATGCTGGAAGCAAGATTTTATTAAAAAATAATTTTCTTTCTCAGCGTGAAATGAATATTCAATTAAAATGAGACTAAACTTCCATGGGAAAAGGGGATTGAACGTAGGTATTAATTAATTATTCTAATTAAATGCATTATACATGTTTTCATTTAAATTACGATAATGTAATAGAGGATATTGTATATTTTATTTTTGTAAATTGATTTTTATATAAATTTATTGAATTATTCATTATGTAATGATTAGTATATGGGTGGTGTATTTTATATAGAAAGTTTGCATATTTTATAAATCTAATTTAATATCATTTATACATATTTTTATTGATCAATTTTGATTCTTATTTTATCTATTTGTCTATTTAGTTTGATTTCGTAACACAAATTTAATCTAGTTTGATTACTTGACATAAGATTGACCCGTCTACTATTCTTTAGGTGTCAATTTGAAGCACAAAACATTTAATCTACATTCTAGAGTATTATATTTAATGACAACGCCATATTTACTTTTAGACATCTACAAAATATTAATTTAATTGACATAAACATTCAAAGAGCTTGTTCGTTCCTCCAACTATTTACCCAAATCCCTCTAAAGATTTGCCAACTTCTTATGCCTACTTAAGGGTTCTATGGAAGTGGCCAATGAACAAGAATCAATAAAAAAATTGAATTCCTCCACACTTTAGGTTTTGCAATACCTAAGAGGGTGATCCCATACAATACCTAAAACATACTTCACTTTGACAAAATAAGGTATTTTTATAATAGAAAGCTCTAACTTCTTTAGATCTAGAATATACAATTTACTCAACAATTGTGGCTCAATTTGTAGATTCACTCATTATTGTTCTTGAGAGCATACAAACCTATCTAAAACAAAAGAAAATACTAAAAGTAAATTGAATTTTTTAATTTTAAGCATAATTTTATTCTGATTCAAAGCTAATACATCTGAATCGTGTTTATCTAGGGTTATAAAGTCAACATTTGAGAGTATACAACATATATACAACAAATGAATGTTTAGTATAGAGTTCCTAGTATTATCACCTTGTAATAATACCCTCAATATATGGTTACCTATAGCTCTACATTGAGATCTATGACATTCCACCTAAGCCCTTATATTTTACTTAAAGCAAATTTAAGCTTTTTCTTGAAAAGATGCAGAAAGTAAAACATACACCATGCAAATACCCAAAGATGAAATCAATAATTTTTTTTATTAATTTGAAAATATTTGAGTATAATGAGAATGGAGACAACTTAGCTAAATGCTTTGAAATTTGATATTCATTCTGATAAATTATTTGCTATATAATACATCATATAATAGTCAAAACATTTTCTGTTATAACACCTGAGACAAAGACCTATACAATACTATACTTGATTTCTTAAACTCAGACATAAAACCCCTTCAAAATGGCCTAGAATTCCCTTTTATAACAATAAGGGAGCAACAAGATTAAGGCCATGTACAAGTGCCATATTTGTAAGTAATTGCTTGAAAGACATAATATTCAACAAAAATATTTTAAAATGGATGAAAGAAAAAAATGATATTCTCCTTCATTATAGATGGTAATTGGGGCATTATTGCTCTTGATGCTCTTGTTGTGATAACACATCATTCCAAAATGGATTTGATTTTCTCTGTAAAGTTGTAGTTCATTAATCTTATGTGTTGGTGATGTGGCATTTGAAGTCTCTTCTACTGATAGATTGAAATGTAGATCAAATCCCTATATTAACTCCATTCCAAAAATCAAAAGAGTGGTAGCTTTGGAGAAGACCATTTGAAATGCAAATCAAATTTTGCATTTACTTCTTCAGATTCCAATCTTAAAAAAATTCTCTTGAGATAAAAATTTCACCAAAAAGAAATGCTGACCGTTGAAAGAAATCATACAGGAAAATTGCAATATTTCTCCCACCATTGGATATATAGGATCTCATGTGGCCACTAGTATGCAAATATTTATTGAAGGTTGATCAAGTGCTACTACCACTTACTGTCTAGTGTTGCTTTGGATTCAATAATGAATTTGTCACATCCATGCTCCGATGCAATTATTCTATCTATTGTGGTATTAAATTTTTTTGAGATCAATCTTATCTCCTGAATCAACAAATGAAAGAGTAACTACTAGCAATAAATATAAAATAGGACTTCAATCCTAAAATCCGTTATCTATTTATTAGTATCAAGAATATCTTGAATAGTCCAGTACTACAAACTTCAAATGAATTCTAATTTTTCCTCAACCTTTTGTTTTGTTTTCCGCCAGTTTCCAAATTCATCCACTATTAGAGAAGTCAGTAAAAACCATGATAGATGGCAAACACGTCCTCTTCTTATGTCTCTTGAGGTGTACTGTCTCAACCTCATTCATCTGCCACATGTATTCTAAAAATGGTATCCTTCTTGGTACAATTTTTTGTAGAATATGTGGGAGAACAAGGCACCTATACAACTTGAAGATAGTATGGTCTATGTGTAGGTACCAATCACCCCAGTTGTGATTGATATTTAGGTATGGGTTCCTCTCATTTGGCCTCAACATTGTCGTAATCTTTGGAGGGAGTTTGTTTATATCTACTCCTAGGAGGACCATAATCATTATAAGAGTTATGAAATGTAACAAAATCAACATTCTTGCAATGCTCGTTCCATATGTAGGTCCAACATTGGACATGCATTCTATCATTGTTATTACCAATCATTATTACCTTAAGGGTCTTGTCCCATCCATTTCTATCTTCATATAACAAGAAATGACATAATAGGGAATAAAATCTGAACTTAATAGCCTTATCCTTATTTTGGATTGCCAATAATCCTTCATGTATTTATCTTATAGAAAGGTTGCAGAAACAAACTCCACATTAACTATGGAAATGTGAATATCAATGCCCATGAACATGAGTTCAATTAGCATTTTATCCTTGTGATCTTCTCCTAGGGCTTCACAGAAAGCATAGTAGGTTTTAAAAAAATAGTCTTCAAATGAAGTCTGATTTAGAGGGAGAGGGACAACATTGTTGTTATAAATTTTAAGCCTATGCCTAGGAACAACTGCACATCCGAGTGTACACTTTTGTGTGTGATATTCCTCCTTCAATTTACCAAAATCCATAGCCTTGTTGGCTGCCCTATTTAACATTAATGTTTCTGCAATATTCAGCTTAGGGATGGTGGCCAACTCTTTACACCCTCTATTTCTGTACATCCTCACATTAAGGTTATATGATTGTGCAAGTGCCCTAAGGAAATACACTTCCACAAAAACATCTGGGACAATTAGACTTTCCCAAATCATATTTCCATATACTAGATATAGTTTCTGGCTTTACCGTCTTTCTGTGCTGATGTATAAACAAATCCCAACTAGTGCAAGGGATGTTTGCATCCTAAAATTATTCACAACTATCCTCAAACTTGGCCCAAGGTGATGATCTCATGGATTATCCCGGGAGGAGATCAATTAGGTCTTGTTGGAGTGGACACTTTGAAGAAGAGGAGGTAGCTTGGCTTGTTTGACTTATTTTGTGACCTTAAGGTTTACCAAAACTTGAATTCTACATTTTCCTTGTAAAATTTAGACACCACAATAGCGTAATTCTCAGCTCAAGCAGAGTTATAAAAATAAGAGATTGTAAATTAGATTGAGAACTGAAATATTTTACTTGTACACGCAACCAGGAACCCTATCTTGTTGCAGATAAATCACCTTTTTTGTTCTAAGAATGGTTCGGCTCTTCGATATGGCATGAATGAAGGACCAACCATCTAGAATTAGCATTGAATAGCAAAATTCGCCAGATGAATTAGATATTTCTACCATTACTCCTCACTCACATGAGCCTACGGCTCAGTGAATACATGTTTTAGTAAATTCAAATGCTAGTCATTGATCTTGATTATCTGACAGACAAGAATTGCTTGACATTCACTAATTTTTTTTTGAAATTATCAAGTGAATATACATAAGCCATGTCAGATTTTACTTTCTACATAGACAGTAATGTTATCAGACTGGAGCCATCCTGCAATCCCGTGGGCTTGCTTTGGTCCCACCATCATTCCTCCATAAAGGCTGAAGGAATTGTCAATCTTGCAGTCCCTTAATCTGAATCATTGATTTTCCTTTACTAAAGTCCTAAGCTATACTGCCACGTGGTAACATTCCACAATCCCCTAAGGGAAGCTCCGAATCGACAACATTCACTTGGGCACTTTGCAACTCATCTTCATTGTCAGAGAAGACCTTTTGATGATAGCATTCTTTCGTTTGTCTTTGGTCATCAACATCAATCTTTGTGTAGTCCTCAACAGAAGATGAATACTCACCTTCTATTGAATATGGCCCAGTAGATATCATATTGATAGTAAAATCCTCTATATGATGAGTTTCAATACATTTCTCACATGGTATACCAGCCTGTTCAAATGACTGAACCACTACGTACTGTGTAGGTGAATGAGGCAATTGGCATACCACACACCATGGATTATCATCAACCAAATGATCTCTTAATCTTTTTCAATGGATCAAGGGTTTATTTGCTAGAAGAACTCCAGTTATTATGGACATGTCTTCTATCATTCCATGTAGTATTATAAGGTTGATCATGCAATCTCATGGGCCTTTCTGATCTCTAATAATTAGGCGTAGGGACAAGCCTTTCTCATTTTTTTGCAACTTTGTAACTTAGATCCTTTAGGGAACTCATAACCTTGTCAAGTTTATCAACTTCTTTAGCTGGTCTTGTTTGATGTCCCTTTGGATTTTGAAAGATTATCACATCATCTCTCTTCCCAATTTTACCAGATGCCTTTCTATTGTTCTCAGTATACAACGCAGCTTTAAAAGCATCCCCAAGACTCCGAGGCTCTCTATTTCTTAACACAACCATTTTAAGGTCATATGCATTACAATACAATACCAAACACACATGCTCATTACGTCTCATGTAAAGAGGGATCTTATTATTTACTTTCATTCATGAACCTTGTATTTAAATCTACTACTGATTCATTATGCTCCTCCTTAATGCTGGTGAACTCATCTACATAGGGTCAGAATTATCCCCATAGAGCTCGCTGAATAATTTTAATTACACAAAATTAATATGTAACCATACATTAACACTTTAAACCACAAAACTAACACTAAATAGTTACAGAATTACTAAAACGAAATCAGAGATGCACGCTAATCTGAAGCTATGCCGGGCAGTTTTCCTGCAGTGAAATTAATGATGATGTTGGTGATTCACTTATGAAGTTGGAAGTTTCTGTGCTTTCCTGCAACATCTCCTTAATTTCTGTGAGACGGGCAACCACTTCTTCCATGGTTGGTCTGAAATCCCTTTCTATTGCAAGGCACGCGAAGCCCAATTCGGCAACTGCAGCCACAGTGACCTTCACCTCGTGATTTCTTCCAATCTTCAAATCTGGATCCACTAATTCATCCAACACACCTCTTCTGATTTTGTCCGTGGCCATGTTAGCAAGGCTGATTTCATTTCTATTTCGCATAGTATCCACGGCCACTTTGGCAGAGATAATCTCCATCAAAACAACTCCTAAGCTGTACACATCAGACTTCTCAGTGAGCTGAAAGCATTGATGGTACTCTGGGTCAACATACCCAAGCGTACCTTGCGGAGCCGTTGTGATATGTGAGACATTCAGAGGCATCAATCTGGAAAGCCCAAAGTCTGCAACTTTTGCTCTGAAATGTTCGTCGAGAAGAATGTTGCTGGATTTAACATCTCTGTGCAATATGGGTGGATTGATGTTGTGGAGATACGCTAGGGCCTGAGCAGTTTCTATGGCAATGTTTAATCGAGTTGCCCAAGGCAAGCCTATGAGGGTTCTTCGGCTCCCATGAAGGTGATCAGACAAGGTCCCATTTGGCACAAACTCGTAAACAAGCAGTAGCATTGGACTCTGCGGGCTCGTACAGCCATAGAGACGAACAAGGTTTGGATGAGACAGGGATGACAATATTTGTACCTCGTTGAGAAATTGCTCAACTGTCCTGCAGCTATCCTGATAAAGCCTCTTCACAGCTACAGCTCGTCCGTCGTTAAGTTTACCCAGGTATACCACGCCAAACCCTCCATCTCCAAGTAAGTTCTCCTCGTCAAAGAAATTTGTCGCCTGGTGAAGTTCTTGATAGGGGAATATGGACAAACTTCCTATCTTATACGTTGGGTAGCCTGCTTCCATGCCACTTCTCTGATATATACTGTAATAACCACGAAGCTCGCGGGTATGAGCTCGCCTCTTTCTCTTCACATACAAAATACAAAGCAATGCTAATGCTGCCATCAGCGCGACTCCTCCCACGGAGCATCCTGTATTAAGAACATTCTAATTAGATATAACACTATTTAACAGTTAAGTAATTAAAAGTATTTCAACATTCTCTTATTTAAATTTTATTAATCAAAATTTATCATTAATACTAAACTTGGCAATATTTTAGAATAGTGCTATCAAAATTATGGAGATAATGTAAAAGACGGAACAAACTGAGCCATTTCCCACACATATTTAGATTTGTTGAAAAATTGTGAACATTAAAGAGGAAGGGACGCTTACCGAGAGCAAGAGCAGTCTTATTAGCATTGTCAGACCCACCTGCACGGTCTCAATTATAAATAAGGGCATAGAGTTTTAAGAATTATAGTTAAAAAATTGTTTCTTTAGAAATTAAAATCTTCCGCTTTTACTTCATCTATCAAGTACGTAGAGGAGTTACGACTCTTACCAGGCCTCCACGATTTGCAACTCAGTTGTGTCGAATTAGTCGTGTTGTAAATGCAAAGCTCTTTGTTTGACTCGCAATGCTCACAACCTTTGGTGAGACTGAATTTTATTTTGAACCCATAATTCATACTTGGAAGGAACGGTCGATTAGTTCCACGGAGTTTTTGAACAGGTAGATGCACTAGTGATTTACAGTATGTACCCAGATAGAAGTCTGAATAGTACCAACTTTTATTACATTCTAAAGCATACGCTTCAGTGGGCAGGTCTCTGATGTCTTCACTGCATTCTCCCCATAGACTTATATTCATGTATTCATCAGAAATGCTAAACTGAGGGCTGGACCAGAATTCCATTGTATGATTACTGGTCGACGGGTCGCATTCATCTCCCCACATATTTCTATCAACTATTGTTATGTGCCTTCTTGGAAACTCTCTCCAGTAGCCAAAAGAATTCATCAGATAGTATTGGTAGCCACTGATGCTAATTGAAGTCATATTCACTTTATGATCACATTCAAGCTGAAGAGCAGGGTCACCACAGCCGCTGCTCTTTGCTCCTAAGGGATATTCCAATGTTTGATTCCCACATTGGAAGACTTGTGGACAAGCTGAGGATGAAGGAGCGAGGCATGACATTAATATTGCGAAGACAAGAGAAAGGCATACAGCGGGTAGATTGAAATGCTGAGAATGGTATAGCTGAAGGGGCAGTCCTCTCATTTTCATCAATACTTACAACAGTGAGAAGAAATGAGTTAAATCAGGGGAATATGAATGGCAGTTTAATAGCTAAGGAGGACGGTGGGAGAAGCCAAGACAATGATTCGGTGTGAGGAAAATACCCAAGCCAATACGCAAATTTGACTTTACTATTAAGACCGACATCAAACGTCGGGGTCAATACACCAATTTGGCTTAGCCTATATTTCGTTAAAGTCAAATTCAACACTTGAATCGCGCATAACGTCCACTTATTAAATTCCACGCGTTGTCTTTAAAGTTTACAGCCGCAAATTAAGACGGAAACATCTGAGTTCCGCGAAAGTTGCGCCGAGTTTGAGCGTACACTCGAAGGTCGCAGATCATTATAAATTATGTTTGGCAGATTTCATAGAAAATCACTCCACTAGGTAACAAGGGAAATTGCATGGAAGGCAAGTACATATGAAATGTGGGTTCACCTTTACTTTATATTGTTGGAGAACGTGACCTCTTTACGAATAACGATATAATATATGATATAATCACTATTAGTATTAACATATAGATGAAAATAGTATAGACAAAATATTATTATAGGTTTAAATATATAATCATAACATATGAAAGATAATGCAATTAAACATTTATATGACTATACAAAATGTCATCTTTAATAAAGATAACATCAAATGTGAAGGGAAATATACTAAGATTCTTAACGACATATTTTTCTATTGATTAAGCTATATTAAGTTTTAGAAGATACACATATCAAATTAAATTGTAAATTTTAAATGTATATTTCTTCTAGTAGAGAATGGATACATGTTTATTGTCAGTATTGAAATGTTAGTATATTTTCTATAGACTAAGTTGTACTAAGTTTGAGAAGATGCATACATCAAATTCAATTATAAGTTATACAAATATTAAACAATATTTTATAAAATTTAAATTATCATCAATAATGAGGTTAACATTTTATCTTATTAAGTTATTTCCTTGTAGATAATCAAAAGATAAATTAAAAACTAAATATATTCTATAAAATATTTAATCAAAAGTTTAATTACATTAAATGTCATATATGGTTGGGTCATTCTAAGATGTTATTATCCATTTATATTTACAACACAACTTTTGTTAAACATTTCTTTTATTATTAATTTACAAAAAATGTTATTTACTGAGCTGGATAATATTTTTTATTACAACAACAAACATAAAAACAAAAGGACAACACAACGACACCAAAGGGACAACCAAGAGCATAGGACAACAGAACTAAGAAATTATTAAGAAGCTCCACAGCCTCTTTCTCCAGTTGAACCATAGAGGCAACAATACTCTTGAGATCATCCAGTTCCTTAGTTTGCTGAGCCATCTTCCTCGTATTCGCTCGAGTTCTTTTACTAGGTCCAATAGCCACACCTTCAAGGGTCAAGTCCTTGTCCTCATAAATATCCATTGTATTCTTTTCTAGTTCGATTTGTTCCATTTTACTAATCAACACTCTGAAATTATCTATTGAAGCTTTCAAAATTTTGTGGCTTTGTTCTTCGATCTTCTTCAGGGTTTCCTCATGACTGTAGACCCTCTTTTCCAGCTCATTGAACCTAGCCTCCACAACCTTGATTTTGGAACCATAAGCCTCAGTAATAGCCTCTGCATTGTTGATGGCTTTTGCTAATTCCATCAGATTATTAGTCAAAGAACTGAGATTACCCATCCCAACAACTTCCAGAATGTCCATTTTCTTTGAAGAGGCCTCCTATTTAGAATTCAAACTTTCAATCTCTGAGTAGACCCATCTTATAACCCTATAAAACTACTTCACCCCATTCTTCATAGTGTGAAGCATAGTTATGGGAGAATCACTGCTATCCTTATTGAAGTTTGAAAAATCGACATTGTCCTCCAGGGTTTCCACATCAACAATTGTGACTCAATCTTTAGGAGGCAGAGTCTCCCCTTCTGCCACATTCTTTTCCTCTTTCTCCATACCACAAATCCTTCTATTAGGAGCCAAAGGAGGAGAAGGGGCCTTTGAGGTACCAACCTCCTTTGGGCTGATATCAGTGATAGCTGGACTGCGCTTAGTTTTCTTCTTAGGCGGTGGGGTGGTATTTTCACATTTAGTCTCCATACCATCATCATCCTCGTCATCTTCTTTAAACCAACTATCTCGTTTTTCCTATTTCCCTTAACCCCTTTGCCGAAAATCTTTCTGCTAGACCTAGAAGCCATATCTTTATCCTTCCCCTTTTCGGTTCCCTTAGTGGGGTATCCATGTCAAAATCACCTTCCAACTCCGTATCAAACCCCTCATCTTCATTGTCATCTGAGTTCTCCAACTCCTCTTCTAAGGTAGAAAACTCAGTGATAGAGTGTTGAACAGGGTGACCTTAACATGCTTATATAAAAACAACATTAACCCTTCATGCATGGGTGGATTTCTATCTAGGTTATCCCTAAAATCCTTTATACTAGTGTTCAAGGAATAATACAGGTAGAAAGGAACTAACACCATATCTTTGTGGCAAAAATGATTCAAGAGCACAAAATGGTAGCCATAAACACGAAAGTATCTACTATCAAAGGTGACATATTTCATCATAGCAAACAAAACCCATCTCCATACCTTTTTAATCACCTTTGGCGAGTAATAGGTCTTGCTGGATTTCACACATTTGGCTTTCTTAGAGTTTTCCTTCGACAATTGCTTAATAGCTACCTCTGTGAGCTTTCTATCCCTTTATAATTTTTTGCCCTCCATTGGCATCCCAGTAACTTCAACAATCATTCCTTCATCAATTTCTTCATTTCTTCCACCTATGGTGATTCTTATCTCCTTCAAATTCTTCTTGTATAACTTGGTAACAGTGGGGTTTTTGCCAAGAATTCGCTTCATATACCCCATCATTTTAGCAGCTTCTAGAATAGCCCATGCTTTCGGCTTCCTCTTCCATTTGTCATAGGTAAGAGGTTCAATCCTCTTCCTATTGCCTCCCATTGCAAATCCTCTTCCTATTGCCTCCCATTGCATCCAAAATAGAGTTTCTCACACCCTTCAATGTAGAACAAAACAAAAATAGGGGCATAAATATAGAGAATGGAAACCCTTGAAAAAGAAATGGACACTCAGAAAGCATGCAAGGTCTTGTCTGCATTAAACGCCAGCTCATCCTTCAAGTGCCAATCTTTATGATTTATTATAGCAACTTTCACTGATAAGTTCGTTGTTATCATCACTTATTGCTCCCTCTTTTCCATGCAATTTGTCATAAGTGAGGATGGCACAAACATCATTAGGAAGATCCAACTCACCTCTCCAGTAGATCATTTGATCAGCTCAAACAACCATGTTGGTAGCTCAATCAGCCATGGCATTGATCTCTCTATAACCATGTGAAATAACACACCGCTCAAAGGAGTTAATTATCTCCTTGGTTAATGATATAATATTTTTAATAGTCCATGATGGGGGGAAAGACCACTGAGCTGGATAATGTTATTGGATTGTACAAAATTGTATTTCCCTATCAAATGATGATGATGAAGCATTGAAAGAGTGTAATAATATAAATTGTTACTGAAGAATTTTTTCCCATGTAGATAAATAATTTCAAATAGACAAACAAGACCAATTTTATACACTTAAAAACTAGCTACATTTTTTTTTTTATTGGGTTGAATTTTTCAGCAATAAAGAAATTCCATAAAAAAGAGGGATGAGGCTCTTAGGGATGTTAATAAGTGCTTGTTTTTGATAAAGATAAACAGGTTTTACATGGACTCGAAACCAAAAGTTTTACAACAACTGACCATCAGCCAAACATACATGAACCAACATCAAAATAGGGGAGCAACCCCGAGCAGTCACAAGAACAAAGGAAACACATACAAGCAATGACAAAACAAAAAACAAAACTCTCAATTAAGAGAGAGCACCAGATCTTTGTTCTTCTAGATGGAAATCCTGTTGATTTCCTCCAAGTCCTCCATAATAAATTTGGAGGTACCCTTGTTGCTGCTTCTGCTTCTGGTTCTGGAATTGGGACCAGTGGTTTTGCTATCACCAGCAGCTATACCTTCCTCTCCAAGATCTTTCACTGGTTCGCTGTGGTAGGATCTATAATCAACAACCATGACATTAATCTTTTCAAGCCCCTCAATACTCTTGTTCATGGCTTCTTTACTTATGCCAACCAGGTTCTTGAGATTTTTCTTAATCTCTACCATAGACTGTTCAACTTTTTCAATCCTTTGTTCATGATTGCATTTCATCACCTCAATGTCCTGGGAGAGATTTTTGGTCATAATCATGAGTTTCTCAGGTTTAGTAGGCTCAGGGGAAGCAGTGAAGATATCAATAATCTCTTTAACCCCCACTTTGAGGGTATCAATTTCACACTCAACCCACTTCCAGTAGCTTTCCTGGCTTCTGGTAGCTTCCATAACCAGATTCATCAGGTTACCAGTCCTCTGAATCTCATTGTTCTCTTTGTTGGCCATGGTACCCTATTTTTCTTTCTGTACATTGGTAGGGATGTCCAATTTAATTCCCTGCTCCGTAATCTTTGGACTATGGTCCTTAACCGCTAGTTTTTTAATTTGTAGAGAGGGGCTCGACCTTAGAGATCAATTTGCTAGTGGTTTTGTACTTGCTAGCCGCCCATCTAGGAGGATTCTTGCTACCAAACATCCCAAGGGTTACCATCATCTCCCCTTCCTTTGTAGGTTTAAAGTTAGGGTCATCAAGAGGAACCCCACTTTCTTCCAAGTCCATTTTTGAGTTAGAGACCTCATGGATATTGATCTGATGGCCAATCTCAAAAGGAGGGGGCACAATTTCAAGGGATTTGGTGTATTCCATGATGAGCACAATGAGTCCCTCATGGAAAACAAGATTGTTAGGATTTTCCAAATATTTTTCTAGGCTATTTTCAAGAGAGTAGGCCAGATAGAAAGGAACACAAATACTTTTACCATGCCTAAAGTGATTTAAAATGGTGAAATGATAGGAAAAGATGCTGGCATATTTGCCATCGAGCGTAATATACCTCTGTCGTGCCTGTGAAGTGTGATACCTACCGCTGCAACACAAACACTCACTAGATCATTACAAGCATGGTTAGCAAATTTAAAACAAAGAAATATAAAACCATGACAAAGTGATCTATCACCTCCTAATAGATGCAAGTGTGGATTTGCTCTCAGATCTAGATAAGCAAATTCCAGTGACTTGACTACACCTAGATGGAGGATTTGAAATGATAATGATGCATTTAAGCTAGAAAAGAGAATGATTAAGCTACATGGTTCAATAATTATGCTAGAAAATAAGAAAATTAAGCTAGATCTAAGATGCAATTGCCTATAATAACAATGCTCAAATGATATGCTAAGAAGAATATGCCTATAGTAACAATGCCTAAGATGAAAATGAGATGTGATGATTTGTGTTGCAACATGAGGGATATTTATAGGATTTCCAAGGCCAGGGGTGAGGTGGCAGGAATCAACGGTCAAGATTGAATCTGAAGATATCAAGGGTGAAATTGTAGGTGGTTGGAGAAGAGGGTGGATAAAAGGGGACTTGCCATCTCTGTGGTGACAAGGGAGCCTTCCTCATGAGAGGGCAAATGTCTAAGAGGGGAGACATGTGGCCCAAGAATGCCATGTGTCTCAAGGGGAGAGTATCCACACCATAGGAGTTTAGGATAAGGAGGTTAGGATGTGCAAGCTAAGATGGGGTTAATTAAACCCAGGGTTAGATGGAATGGGTTAGGTTTAGGGGTGGTTAGGTTAGGTGGTTAGAAGTTAGGAGGCATGTAGTGAATTTGAATTTAAAAATTCAAATAATAGGAAAAGTCTAATTAATTTTCAAGAACTCATAAATTGATTTGTTTTAATTAATTAGGAGATTTAGAAGAAATGAATTTGATGGGGGAGAATTAATTAATTTGAATTAATTAATCAGAGGGGATTATTGAAATGAACCTATTAAATAAATCCTTAGATTTATTAATAAGTAGATGAGTGGGAGAATTTAATCAAATTTTTAATGAATTCAATTAAATTGGGAAGGAGGATCAATTAAATAATTGCTTATTCAATTAATTATCTTCAGACCATTTTTAGGTGTATACATTTTGCCCCTCTTTGAAGCGAGGTGTCATGATGCGTTTATTCAAAGAATAATTTAATTTTGATGATGATATTGGTTTGATAGGATGCCCCAAACATTGATTGATAAATTGCAGTACGATGATGCCCCCTCAGGAGATCAATTGAGATAATTGATTGGTTGGAGTGGTTTGGAAGATTGCTAAATTGATGTCTCAATTAAAAAAGATTTGATTCTGCAACATTGATTGATGAAAGTGCGAGTTCTTTGATCATGATGGTGTGGTTCTTGATGATTGATAGAGCTTGATAAATTTTAACAAGTTCGATTAGTTTGATAAGATCTAGATTTAGTCTGGTTTCAGGAAAGATACCTCTTGTATAAGGCAAAGATGATCAAAAGCATCTGGTTTCAAGAACGACATATCCTGTATAAGACTTGATCAGAATATCTGGTTCTAGGAAAGATACATCCTGTATAAGACATGATAGAATAGATTAGATGTGATCAATTGATAGAATGGATAAGGTTGATTGGATAAAGAACTGACATTTTATTGATATCAGGTTGCAGGATGATTGAGATATGCTAATGTTGGTGCATTTGAGGGGGTAGCATAAGATTTGTGCTGGGTTGACAATATCTGGAGAGAGATGAGTCTTCATTTTGATTGTGTATACGCCTATGATAATACATTGATGATTCCTGTGATAGATTTGACCTTGGATAAGATGAGCTTTTGGGATCCCATGCAAGAATGAAATGCAAGCTAAATGCCAATACAAATGCTAATGAAATGCAAAGGTATGATCGAACCAGTCGCTAGGTTATTGCTTTTTGTCATCATTGAGCTTTAGAAATGTGGGAAGTGAGTACAAACATCGATGGTATAATTAAACCATGATGACCTGAGCACTGCTTTCCTGGATTTAAATATTGCAAGTTAGCACAAGCATTGAGGTATAATTAAATCAAGATGACCTGAGTGTTGATTGCATAAAACAGGCAATATTAACCATTGGTATATGCAAATCAAAAATGTCTTCAATGATACTCCGATGATCATTTCTTGAGACAAATTTGTACCTATTAATGATTAATTTATAGACAACAAACAAGAAAAATATCACGTTCCTTGTTTCTCTAGTCAAAGACATCCTAGAGGCACTCAAAAATCATGATAGCGAAAATCAAGATAATAAAGTTAAACCAAAGTGCTGAAAGTAGTATCCAAAAGATATCAGCCATTGAAAAATGTGCGATGTGCTTAAACTGACATGTGATAGCTTGATGGTTAACAATTTTATCTCATGTTCAGTGTTAGATGTGTCTCAGTGTTTTCGCTTGACAAGTGTTGTCTAACTATTGGTTGACCTGTTTGATTAAGCTCAAAATGATCATAAATTTTTTCCCTAGCTAGGTGTAGGATTTTTGCCCCAAGCCTAGAAACAAAGTCATTATGATACACCCAATGATCCAAACCATGGTGAGAAAGAAGCTGTGATGCTTGTGTATGTACAAAGGCTTATGATGGATATGGACATCGCCGATGGAGAATGAATGCAAGTGAAAAGATGCATGAACTAATAGATGGAAGAGCCAGCTAACAGATAGTGCTTGTTTGCCAGGTTTTCACCATCTATTTTTATTGCACTTTTTCTCATATTTGTTTTTTTTTTGGATTTTTCCGATTTTTCACTATTTTTGGATTTTTCTGATTTTTCACTGTTTTTGGTTTTTTTGGTTTTTCACTGTTTTTGGATTTTTCTGATTTTTCACTGTTTTTGGATATTTTTGATTTTTCACTATTTTTGGATTTTTCTAAATTTTTAGACAAAACTTCTTTAGATGCATGCTATTGATTAGTTCCTTGAGCTGATCCTCGTCTTGTGTTGATAGCTGATATGCTCTTGACCCAAATACTGTTGTGACCACAAATGGTCCTAACCAACTTGGTTCAAACTTCCCTTTCTTTTCTCGATCTGCTTGGTTGCATGGATTTTCTTTGAGTACTAGTTCTCCAACTTGAAATGTTCTTGGTTTGACCTTGTGATTGTAACTGTGACACATTCTTTGCTGATATACCTTTAAATGATCAAAGGCATTTTGTCTTCGTTCATGAATCAATTCTAGCTCTTGTAGTCTAGATACTCGTCATTCTTCATCTGGGATAAGACCTTTTAATAATACTCAGAGAGAAGGTATCTCTACTTTGATTGGCAGTATTGCTTCTGATCCATATACAAGAGAGAAAGGTGTGGCACATGTTGGTGTGCGGATACTAGTACGGTAGGCCCGTAGAGAAGGGTTCAATTGAACATGCCAATCTCTGCCAGCATCATTCACTGTCTTTTTGAGGATTTTCAGAATGGTTTTGTTTGATGCTTTGACTTGTCCATTTCCTTGTGGATAGTAGGGTGTGGAGAATCTGTGTTGGATCTTGAATTTCTCACATAGCTCTTGTACATCCTGATTCTTGAACGGTCGCCCATTATCAGTGATAATGGTCATGGGTATTCCATAGCGACAGATGATGTAGTTCAAGATAAATGCAACAATTTGTTTTCTTGTGATATTGATGAGAGGTACTGCCTCAATCCATTTTGTGAAATATTCTATAGCTACAAGAATGAATTTATGACCATTGGATGAAGAAGGATTTATCTTTCCTACTAGATCAAGACCCCATTGGCAGAAAGGCCAAGATTTTGCTAAGGCATGAAGTTCTTGTGTTGGTGCATGAATCAAGTTTCCATGCATCTGACATTGTTTGCTTGTTCTAGCTATCTGAAAAGAATCTTGTTCCATAGTTGGCCAATAATAGCCCAAGCGTATGAGTTTTTTTGAAAGGGTAAGACCACTTGAATGAGTGCCACAAATGTCATTATGGACTTCATGTAAGGCCTTCTCAGATTCTTCTTGTTCGAGACATCTTAAAAGAGTATCGTCAAAACCTTATTTAAATAGGGTATCCGTGAGGAGAGTATAATGGGAGGATTGGCGAATAAAGTTTTTCTTTTGGTTTTTTCATAAGTTAGGAGGGAGGGTGTTATCTTTCAGGTATGTGTAAGTTTGGCCATAGAGGGAGGAATCATGCCCAACAAGCTGATAGATAGTTTGGGAATCAGGACAATTATAAGCATGGTAAAACAACTCTTCTGCTAGGAATTCATAACGCTCTTGATTTTCCTATGTCTGAAGTAGAGAAGCAAGTGTTGCCATGGCATCTGCTGCTTTGTTGTCATTCTTTGGAATTTGCTGAAAAGTTATTTCTATAAAATATTTCTTGACATCATCAACCATCTTCTTATAAGGCATTAACTTTTCATCCTTTGTTTGGTAATCATCATTAATTTGATTGATGACAAGCTGAGAGTATCCAAAGACTTGAAGTTGTGTAATGTTCCATTCTATAGCCATTTTGATCCCTGTAACCAAAGCTTCATGCTATATTGTTGATACATGGAAAACTTAATTTGAATGCTTTTGGAATTGTATGACCTTGTAGTGTGATGAATAGAATACCTGCTCCTGATCCATGTTGTGTTCTATTATTGATGCTTGCTCCTAGATTGATATTCGGGTGATGTATTATAAGATCTAGATCAAACCTAGGAATGACCAAGTAAAATTGATTTGCCATCTTTTGAAGGGTTCCAAATATTTTTGTCTTGCTAGTTCCGATAGAGAAGTTGTTGGATATAGATCAGTTGTGCGCATGGTAACTTCCTTTGTTGGTTCTATTAGGATAGATGACCTCTCTTGATAAAATTCAGGTAAGTTGTCAAATCTCCCATCTTTCGACGCCTTGGGGAGGTTTTCACCGTTAGATGCATCCTTTCTTTTTACTTTTTCTAGGTCTAGTGTTGTCAATAAATAGTTTTCAGTAGTAGACCTGATATTGTTTTCTTTATTTTCACTTTTGTGACTAAGAGATTTGGCACCCACTTGACCCGAAGATACATTAGCAGAATCACTGGTGAAAGTTGTTGTGGGTTTGATTTCATTAAGATATAAGGATATGGCACGGTCATTAGGAAAGGTATCAATGGTAGTATTTCCTTCATTTTCCCAGTCTATAGGTTCAAGAGGGATTAAGGATAAAGGATCTTCATGTTGAATTGTTTCAAAGATATTAGGGGTCATGATAGAGATGTTAGAGCTTTCAATATGTATTTCCATGTCTAGAATGATACTCTCGTCAGAATGACCTCATGCAAGTATCTCCTGATCATCCTTGATTAAGTCCAAGTCAACCGAATGTGATTCTGATTCAAGTGGGCTAGTTCCTAACATTTGTCCTACATACGTGTGAACTATATCAACACCTATATCTGCTTCTTCCCTTTCAATAAGTTGCTCTTGTTTATTTTTCCATGATAGCAAATATTCTTCATTCCCTCGATCTCTTAGCTACATTTGTTTTTCCATGCTTGACAAAATTGATGCAAATGATTGTTCCTTGGATTGTGTGTTTGAAGATGCTGCCTCTTTGTTATGTGAAACAATGACCTCTTGAGTTGGTTTTAGATTACTACAACACTGGAATGGATTTGAGTCTGCTGAGATCGTGATTTCCTGCCCATTGTAGGGAAACTTTAGGCACTGATGACATGTTGATAGAATAGCCTATATGTCATGTATCCATGGTTTTCCCAAGAGTATGTTGTATGGTAAGTCCAAGTCTAGAACTTGGCATGCTGTTTCTTTCTGCAAAGGTCCCACTTTGATGGGTAATACCACAACTCCTTTAGAGAAATTCTCTTCTTCATTATGTGCTTTGATGGTGATCTTTTTTTGGGGATCAACTGCATCTTTTGAATAACCTAAAGCACAGACAAGACTCAATGAGAAAATGTTTAATCCAACTCCTCCATCTATTACGACATGTTTAACAAGCATTCTATGAATGAGGACTTCAATTTGCAAGGGAGCACTATGGGGATGTTGCAAGGAATCAATGCTTGGATATGAAGGAGATGAGCTTTGAATAGGATCCTCTGAAATAGGTTTGATGGCCATTATGGATATCCTTTGGGGAACTTCATCTTTGGGTGTACTGTTTGGTGAGGATGCTATGGAAGGTTCTTGCAAGGTTTTAAGAGGTGTAGGAATAGATGCCTTTGGATTGTCAATTTTCTTATGGAGGGATGAGCCATTGCTAGACATAGATGTGCGATTTTGATATTTCTCAGCCAAATCCTTTAGGGATCTCTTTAATAGTTGTATAAAAGAGCCACCTTTCTTTGAATATGTATTTGAATCCCTGTTAGGTTTTGACATAGTTGGATTTTGATTTTGGACTTGTTTGATTTCTCTGATATGTTGGCTTGTTATGTCTTCTTGTCTTTTGTTTTGGTATTTCATGTTGCTATGATCTTCAGCTATTTCAAATGTTTCTATTTCCGTTTCTGCAATTTTTTGTCTCTGAGCCCTAGTTAAAATGAGCATACACATGTGTTGGATATTGTGCTAGGATTCAATTGTCTAAAAGTTGTTTTGATAAGTGATCAACTGTCAAGGTAGATATGATAGAGTGATATGACACAAAAAGAGGATTCAAGTGTTTAAAAGTTTGCAAGTTTTTTGATCTTTGGTTTTGGAGTGCAATGATGATTTTGGTGAAATCCAAGTCCAATAGGAATGATATATCCTATGATATGGGACAAGATTATCCTGACCAAACATTGCAGTTTCGTGATAGAGGATGATAGATCCTAATGAGAAACTATGTTTGAGTGATCAGTTTACCAAAGAGGGTGATGATGCACTTTGAGATGTTTAAATCTTGAACTTGTTGAGGGTGACTACTTGAAAATATTGAGGTGCCTATTTATAGAATCTGATTTGATAGATGATAACTTGACCAAGTGAACCAAAAAGACAATTTAAGCATAGACTGACAAATAACAGGTGTTTATGCTCACTATAAATTGACAAAGCAAACATATCAGATTTGAAAAAGACATGCAAGAAGATAGTTCTGGAACAACAGAGACATAAATTCGTACGACAAATTATGCATCATGAAATGATAATTCATATAGGCCCATACGACAAATCAAGAATCTCATATGACAAAGCACAGGCTCGTATGGCAATTCCCACTGAGCAAAATGATAAAACAGAGGCCTCATACGACAAAACTTATTGAGCCATACGACAAACAAGAAGGCTCATATGACAAAACACCGTCTCGTACGACTCAAGATAGAATAGAGGTAAAAAAATGTTATTTGGATAGATTTTTGATCAATGAAGTCTGATGTTTTGCTTCTGTTTTCCAGTTTTAGATGTTTGATTTTCCATTTTAGGGACAAATACACAATAAACACGCGATATGTTAAGTGAGCATCAAGAACAATATGCTACCTAAGGAAGTTGGTTGAGAGAGAAAAGCTTTGCTTGCAAACTTAGGTACACACCCAATAGCTAATCAGAATACGATCGCTGAGTCTCACACAATGGATTCTCAAGACCGTATTATCTGACTCCAAATGCTAATGGGGGCACGATATGACAAGTGTCTTGGGAGAGTTACTATCTCTCTTGCACAAAGATTATCCCCCATTCAGAGGTGAATCGGGTAACTTCTAATTTTAAATTGGAACTAGTAAGGGATCCATTCGGTGCATCGAGGTATAAACACAATTAAGAGGTCTCCTAGCCTTTAAAACCAAGGTTTGATATACCTGAAGGTACGGAGGAGAGCTATTCCCGATCACTTCCATTGACTTGATTTTCATCAAATCATATTTATTTTATAGTGGGTTGGATTACTTGGCGCTAGCCGTTCCCACTTAGGTCGTTACCCTCTCATCGACCTTAATGGCTAAGAGTTATTAGCTCCTCGGGAGGGAAGGCCCGCTAAAGATATGCACTAATGAAAGAAAAGGATGAGTCTAGCTTTCTGATCAACTAAGAAAGGTGAGATTAGCAAAAACAAGTGTCCTATAAAATTTAAATAAGACATAAAGTTTGGTTGAGTCCTCCTAGGCAACCTGCAAAATAGATGCATTAGTGGTCATGATGTTTTTTTTATGAATCTTTGACAAGCAGAATCTCCAACAATCGTCTTGTAAAAAACTAGTTAGGCTACTGAAAAACTCACAAACAGACCATGGTTAGCATTAGTGATAATCAAATTAAAGCATGAAACCCTAAAATGTAATCTATTTTTGAAAACATAGAAGCAGAATGTCATATGACACTATTTACCTATTCATACGAGTATCCTTCTGAGATCATACAAGTGCCAAATGGAGCTCATACGATAATTTAGGAGCTCATACGAGTAAGAAAGGATTATCATCCAAGTACAGAAAGGAGTTCGTACGAGGTTGAAAAGGGGCTTGTACGAGATTCTAATTTAGACCCGGCTAGAAATGAAGGTTTGATGATGCTTGAGAGGCCAAAAATGAGATTTCGGGCCCCACGGTGGGCACCAAAATGTCGTGTATGTGAAGTGTGATACCTATAGCTGCAACACAAACACTCAATAGATCATTACAAGCATGATTAGCAAATTTAAAACAAATAAATATAAAACCATGACAAAGCGATCTATCGGCTCCTAATAGATGCGAGTGTGGATTTGATCTCAGATCTTGATAAGAAAATTCCAGTGACTTGACTTCACCTAGATGGAGGATTTGAAATGATAATGATGCATTTAAGCTAGAAACGAGAATGATTAAGCTACATGATTTAGTAATTATGCTAGAAAATAAGCAAATTAAGCTAGATCTAAGATGCAATTGCCTATAATAACAATACTCATATGATATGCTAAGAAGACTATGCCTATAGTAACAATTCCTAAGATGCAAATGAGATGGGATGATTTGTACTCCAGCATGAGTGATATTTATAGGATTTCCAAGGTCAGGGGTGAGATGGTAGGAATCAATGGTCAAGATTGAATTTGAAGATATCAAGGGTGAAATTGGAGGTGGTTGGAGAAGAGGTTGGATAAAAGGGGACACTTGCCATCTCGATGGTGACAAGTGTCAAGGAGCCTTTCTCATGAGAGGGCAAGTGTCCAAGAGGGGAGACATGTGGCCCAAGAATGCCATGTGTCTCAAGGGGAGAGTATCCATACCATAGGAGGTTAGGATAAGGAGGTTAGGATGTGCAAGCTAAGATGGGGTTAATTAAACCTAGGGTTGGATGGAATGGGTTAGGTTTAGGGGTGGTTAGGCTAGGTGGTTAGAAGTTATGAGGCATGTGGGGAATTTGAATTTGAAAATTTAAATAATAGGAAAAGGCTAATTAATTTTCAACAACTCATAAATTGATTTGTTTTAATTAATTAGGGGATTTAGAAGAAATGAATTTGATGGGAGAGAATTAATTAATTTAAATTAATTAATCAAAGGGGATTATTGAAATTAACCTATTAAATAAGTCCTTAGATTTATTAATAAGTAGATGAGTGGGAGAATTTAATCAAATTATTAATGAATTCAATTAAATTGGGAAGGAGGATTAATTAAATAATTGCTTATTCAATTAATTATCTTTAGACCATTTTTAGGTCTATACAACCTCATTATGAACTTGGCCATGTCAGCCCAGGGAGCCATAAGATCTTTTCTGTTGTATCCCCCATTAGCCATCTTGGTAACTCTAAAGCACTCCTTGTCTTTGTCAAAGAAACTCGTCATGTCCTCCTCCCCGATTTTCCTATGCCTATAGAATCTTCTACTAGTCGTCGCCAGACCAGTGACCGTCGCCACCAGGGTTTCATCAATCTGATAATCAGTGCCATAAGCCCTAAGACTCCCTTTTTTCCAGCCATTGGCAAAACCCTCTGTGAGCAGAGGAGAAGGGCCATGAAGTCGATCCAAGTAGGGGATGATTCCCCCATCAATGACTTCCTGCCACACATCTTTGTTTTTCTTCCATTTCTCACAAGTAGAGGGCTCTTGCCTATTCTTGTCCCCACCTATTATGCTCCTGGTCGCCGAATAGCAGAAAATGGGCCACACCAGAGAAGGCACCGACTAGTCGTAGGAAATGGGCCACACCAGAAAAGTATCCAAACAGTAGCAAAATAAACCCACACAATAAGATAGAAAATCCAGTCACTGGGAAAGTTTCTAGATCTTCAGTTAGGGAAAGCCAAAAAGAGTCGTTTCCCCATCAAATCAGTCAAGTCATGATGAAAGATCATTGATTAATGCAGTAATCATCATAGGCCAGCTCACACAGGTTTTTGGGGAAAGCATCCCTACGGCTCCACCATTTGGCTACCACATATCCCACCACCAGATTGACCAGTAGATCTGCCACCTTGTTTCCTTCTCGGTATACATGCAAGATTTTGAAATCTGCCAGATCATTAATTATATCTCGGCAATCCTTGATCAGGTTAGCTATCGTCCAGCTAGGATCCGTGCATCCACTCAGGTAGTTGACAGTGTTTAGCGAGTCAGACTCCAACCAGACTTTAGTAAAGCCTTCTCTTTTAGCCATGTGTAACCCAATGTGGGCAGTGCTGGCTTTCGCATAGTGGTTGGACTGGGTGCCCAGAGGGAGTGCCACCACGATTAAGAAAATATCCAATATGTCCATTCTTAAAATATGAGATAATAACATCTTATTTGTATTTATATTTTTATTTGAACAACACTGAGAGGTTCTAGAAAATGCAATGAAGGAGAGTATTATTGTTCAAATGGATAGCCACTAACTTGTTCACCAATTGTCTTAACTAATGCAAGTATAAGGAAGACTTCCTCTTCTAATTACAAATATTGTAAATAAAGAAAAATTAAAAATTATGCAACTTCCCTTCTAGTTAAGAGTAATATTAATAAAGAAAACTTGCAATTTACATAAGATAAATACTTGTATCACTCCAAGCTAACTAGACTATGTATAAAATGTTTGGTAAATAAGGAAAAATTACAAATTATGCAACTTATCTTCCAATTAAGTAGAATATTAATAAGGAAAACTTAGATTATAAATAAGCAAAACTTGCAAATTATGCAACTTCTATTCTAGTTAATAATAATAATAATAATAATAATAATAATAATAATAATAATAATAATAATAATAATAATAAGAAAAACTTGCAATTTTCATAAAATAAATATCTATATTACTACAAATTAGTTGGATTTAGTATAAATTTATTAGTTAATAAGAAAAACTTGCAATTTTCATATAAGTTGATTGATTAATAATAAAAGCATACAATTTTTATAAAATTGCAAGCTAATTAGACTAACTATAAGCTGAATTAAAAATTAAACTAAAAGAAAATAAATAAAATATTTTTATTTATTTAATTCATTTTTTAAAATTATTTAATTAAATTTTATTTTACTAATTTTAAACAGTATACAATCATATATATATTAAATACTAATATTAAATTATAATTAGTTAATAATTACTACTTTACTAATAATAAATGTCAAAATCTTAAATTTTATATATTAGGACAAGTTTCTAAATTCATATTCAAGACAATCTTATTAAAAATATTTTAAAAAATAAATTGATTAAGTTTTTAAATTCATATAAAAAAATCTTATCTAGTGCTATTGATTTTTTTTATAAATATAAATATTTTAATTTTAATAATTTAATTCTAGTTATTTGATTTAAATTATTTAAAAGTTATTTAATTTAATTTAATTCAAGTTATTTAATTTAATTTTTTAATTCTTAAATAATTCTTGAATTTTAATTAGCTTACTGCAAATTAATTGGACTTAGTATAAATTGATTAATTAATTAGAAAAAAATGTAATTTTCATGTATAAGTTTATTGGTTAATAAGGAAAACTTGAAAATTGGAAGCTAAATGGACTAAATATAAGTTGAACTAAAATTAAACTGAAGGAAGCTAGATAAAATATTTTAATTATTTAATTCAATTTCATTTAAGTTATTTTAAACATTTTGCAATCATATATATTAATATTAATATTAAATTATAATCAGTTAATAATTACTAATGTACTAATAATAAATGTTAAAATCTTAAATTATATATATTATGACAAGTTTCTAAATTCATATTTAAGATCCCCTCTGAGAAACCTTTCCCCGAATTGGTCCTCAAGTCTAATGGTGCCCCATTCAGATTTGTGGAAGGAGGGGGTTTTACCTTCAAGGGCTATAAGTTTAATATTAACCCTAATCATCTCACCATGGACCTATGTCCTCACAGCTCCCATGTTAAGATATCTTGCCCCCCTCTTCCTCCATTGCCAACTATTAATCCACCTATAGCTGACTCATTTCTTTGGGATCGAGACCTAGAAGAAGGTGAAATCAGTGAGGTGCTCCCTTAAAAAGAGCAGCTCGGACTGACTAATATGCCATCATCTAGCTCTCTCATCCCACCAGAGAGGCTGAGTCCCTCGAGGTCTTCCCCTTTAATGGAACTCACCTCCTCCTCTACGTAATCAGCGAAGAGGGATAGGCCTCCCCCAAATCCAAGAATGGCATCCTTGCAGGGTCAACCAATCTCTCAAGTCTCAAGAATGGAGGCCTTTGAGGTGGCAGAGGTCCACCCTTCATCTTTGATGGCTGTTTCAGATTCAATTGTAGAATTTGAGAGTGATCGAGTGGCTAGGGAAGTTAACATCATTACCAATTTTGTAGGGGAAGAAGTAGTAAACGACCTTATGGATCAACTAGTTGATGAAATTTGTGATGCTGAGGAATTGGAAAGACAAAGGGATCTCTATGTCAAAAATCTAGTGGATATTGCTAGAGTCGACTTAGAAACAAATGAACTCTTTATAGAATTAGACAACTTAGAAAATGATAACCCAAACAATCTAGGCATTGTCAACTCTGATAGAAGTAAAGACTCCCTTGACTATGCTAAAATCAGTAAGAAAAGAGGCAGGAGATCCCTTGCTGAACTAAGATCAAAGGATGGAGAAGCAAGGGGTCAGTCTAAAATATCTAATCTTTTTAATGCAGGAGAGGGGAAGTTCCTCCCCACAGAGCCATGAAAATCATAACATGGAATGTTAGGGGTCTGAATACCCCCAACAAACAACACATCTTAAAGTGTTGCATCTCTGATTCTAAACCAAACATAATTTTAATCCAAGAAACTAAAATGAACTCCTCTGAGATCGTCATTTTTGAGAAAAAACTAGGTGTTAGACAGCTAAAGCATTCCCCTTCCGTAGGGGCCTCAGGGGGCCTAGCTATCATTTGGGACTCTAGATTTATCTCGTTTATAGCTTTAGAGATTAAGAAAAACTGGATAGGAGGAGAAGTTGTAAGCTATAAAAATAACCTTGGATTCAAATTAATTAACATTTATGGCCCTATCCAGAATAGGGATAAGGCTAGGGTGTGGATGGAACTTGAGTTTTTCCTTAGAAGCTTCCCAAACGATGTATGCATCATTGGTGGAGAATTCAACGCTATCACTAAGGTAACAGACAAAAGAGGAGGGAGCATCAAACTCCCTCCAGCGGCTGCAGATTTCAATTATTGGATCAGTAGGAATTCCCTGTTGGAAATCCAGACGGCAGATAATGCCTTCACCTGGAACAATAGAAGGATTGGTTTCTGTAACATTGCTGAGAAACTAGACATGTTCTTTATCCATGGGGGGCTCTCAGAGCTTAATTACTCCTTGAATGTAGAGCCTCTCCCTTTATCAGGATCTGATCATTTCCCACTCTAACTAAACTTATTATTTGACCACTCCCCTAATAAATGCCCCTTCAAATTTTAGAGCATGTGGTTCAAAGATGATAACCTTTTAAACTTAATTGAGAATTGGTGGAGAAGCTCTATTTTCTCAGGCTCGAAGATGTTTATTGTTGCAAGTAAGTTAAAGCTTATCAAAAGGAATCTCTTAGAGTGGAATAGGATTAATTTTGGTAATATTTTTGATAAAAAAATCTTAATAGAAAATGATCTTAAGAATGTTAACATGGAGGTTCTAGAGAAGGGGATGGATGAACATCTCTTCCTTAAGGAAAAGGCTCTACTCTCTGAGTATGAAAAGATACTGTCAAATGAAGAGATCTTCTAGAAACAAAAATCTAGGGAGACTTGGTTGAGTGATGGGGACCAGAATACTAAGTTTTTCCACAATAGTACCAACTAGAGTCGATGGGTCAATCGAATTTCTAAAATCAAGAACTGCCAGGGCTCCATTCTGTTTGAACCAGACGATGTTGCCTCTGAGGCAGTAAGGTTCTTTGATAAAATCTTAAACAATCCTAAAGGCTCCAACCTTAGAGGCTAACTCAATATTATCAATAATCTTCCAAAACTCATTAATGACGATCACAATAAAATCCTGTTAAAGAAATTCTCTGAGGAGGAGGTTAAATCTGTCCTTATGAAGATGAATCCGGACAAGGCTCTGGGTCCAGATGGCTTTCCCACTAGCTTTTTCCAAAAATGTTGGGGTTTTATGGGGATAGAGATCACGGATGCCTTAGAAGGCATTAGGAACTCTAGTAAGATTCGCAAAGAGATCAACAATACCTTCTTAGCTCTCATTTCCAAAAAAGAGAATCTTGAAAGCTTTAATGACTTCAGACCAATAGCCCTTTGCAACACTTTGTATAAACTCTTAACCAAAACCCTAGCAGCCAGACTTCAGAATCTTCTCCCCATTATCATTAGTGAAGAACAAACTGGCTTCATAGTGGATAGATCAATCTATGATGGGGTTATTATAGCCCAAGAGGCCATTCATTTAGTCTAGCTCAACAGGACTCCAAGCATGCTAGTCAAATTAGACATAAGTAAAGCTTACGACAAAGTTGATTGATGCTTCCTATGTAAATGCTCGAAGGCCTTTGGCTTTTCCAAATCTTGGATCAACCTAATTTTTGAATGTATTTCCACCCCTAAATTCTCTGTTATGGTTAATGGTTCACCGGAAGGTTTCTTCAGCAGCTAGAGAGGGCTTAGGCAAGGAGATCCTATGTCCCCCTTCCTCTTCAGCATCATGTCTGAAGCCCTAAACAGATCCATCTCTAAAGCCAAAGAGGAGGGTGGCATCCAAGGAATCCCCATCACCAGTAGCCTCCCTCCTTTCACCCACCAGCAATTTGTTGACAACACGATGCTTTTTGGGCAAGGAAGTGCGAGAGAAGCGATTTCCTTCAAAGGCATCCTCAATTCCTATATGTTAGTCTTCGGTCAAGAGGTGAATCTGGCTAAATCTACAATTTTTATGTTCAACATAGACCCCTCTTTAGGAAAGGAGATCTGCAATGTCTTGGAGATTAGTCAAGGAACCCTTCCTTGTAAATATCTAGGCATTCCCCTTGACAAGGGTAGGAGACCCTCAAAATTATGGGACAACTTGGTGGATAAAATCAAGTCTAGGACTAACACTTGGAAAGGAAAATGGCTTTCATCTACGGGTAGGGCAACCTTGGTGAGATCGGTCTTGTCAGCCATGCCTATTTACCACCTCTCCTGTCAACATCCATCTTCTTCCAAACTTGCCGAGCTCAACAAGAATCTTAGGACTTTCTTTTGGCAAGGTGCTAATGACAACCATAAAATATCTCTCATATCCTAG